>NC_089753.1:71833588-71896088 GCF_040412425.1 Macrobrachium rosenbergii | reverse complement strand
GGTCTTTTTTTACAGGCAGAACCCTCATGCGATATCAGCTGAACATGACTGAACTACTTATGTGATTGGACATGCCCCTGCCCCATAGGAGGGGATAAAAGCGACAAACCACGAGGCCTCGCTCTCACACGTGTGCTGGATAGGATGGAGTAAGGACCAAGCCCCACGCCCCTGGCCCGCAGTGCCCTTAGCTAACCACGTCGACCTTTTCAAAGTATACTTCTCTGTGCATTGGCCCCAAACACGTGTTCCCTTGGAGGCTGGCCGGACACTCCATCTGCTTGGAATTTCGAGAAGTTCCCATCTCCCCCTTTTCCTCCCTTGCATCTTGTTTAAGACATCGCCCTCGGAAATCTCAAGTCATCCACGGACCGCTTTCTGCGCTGGAACCAAATCTGCCTTACAGTAAAGTGCTCTGAAGACCTCCATTCAGTCACGAATCTCAGAACATTTACTTAATTTGAAAGCCAGTAATCACCGAATCTCTTGTCAAATGTCCGTGCTCCTCCCTTTACGGTGCTAAGTAATTCCATTCTGCCCCTTGCACCCTCAATGCAGCTTCAATCATTATTCTTTTGTCTATTTTCTTACTGGCGTATTATGTGCATATCTCTCATTCAGAGGACCCTATATCGTGGAAGCTTCTTTGACTGTGTCTGGAATCCCCCGTTTCATTCATCCCTTAGGAATCCCCTTCAGGATCAATAATCTAGCATTCCTCTTTCCCTACTAATGTTATTTATGTAAATACCTCCTGCCCCACGTGTTTTACGGAATATTTTCCTCAAACAAGAGCCTTACGCTCATAAAATTCCTCTTTGTTTCCTCTTTTTTTATGTTTTCCTGGACCCGTGAGGTCAGAATCACAAGGCTAAATTACCTGAAATTGTTGCTAGCTGTCTCACTGAGGTTTCAAACTAAATCGCCAGGAAAAAACATATACTATATATATATATATATATATATATATATATATACCTTTATATATATATATATATATATATATATATATCAGAAAGCCCCAAACGTCCTTTAATATCCAATTCACTCTACCTCAGAAATAATATATTTTCATATATGTTGGAATTTTAAGTTGATAATAAGTCTCCTTGCCCTTCGAACCAGCGACGGACGAGGAATCAGGACTACAGATGACGCTGATTGGCGAATCACCACAAGGATAAGTGAATAACATCTCCGCCCACCCGTCGAACTCAGGTGTTTTGCGTTTTGGAGACGATATCCACCCACCTCTGCCATGTTGACCGTGTAGTTGCGTTTTTCGCACGTAGCCATATTATGACTATTTATCACATCACCGTGATTCATATACAATCAGACCGTCGCTTTAATATCCAGTTCACTTTACCTCGGAAATAATATATTTTCATATATGTTACCATTTTAAGTTGATAATAAGTCCACCGTCCCACGTGGGATCGAACAGCGACGGACGAGGAATCAGGACTGAGTGACGCACTAACGAAATCGGCCACAAGAGGTATAAGTGAATAACATCTCCCGTCAACTCACCCGTCAACTCAGGTGTTTTGCGTTTGAGACGATATCCACCCACCTCTGCCATGTTGACCGTGTAGTGCGTTTTGTCAGACGTAGCCATATTATGACTATTTATCACATCACCATGATTCATATACAATCAAAAGCTACAAACGTCAATATCCAATTCACTCTACCTCGTCTAATATGTTTTCATTACTGAAGCGGAATTTTTAAGTTGATAATAAGTCCACCGTCCCGTTCCCAGCGACGGACGAGGAATCAGGACTACAGTGATGGATAACGAAATCGAGAGAGGTATAAGTGAATAACATCTCCGTTTCACCCGAACTGGTGTTTTGCTTTTGGAGATATCCACCCACCTCTGCCATGTTGACATTTTGTCGCAAAAAAATATTATGACTATTTATCCTTCACCGTGATCAATCAATCTACTAATATCCAATTCACTACTCTTTATATTTTCATATATGTTACGAAGGAATTTTAAGTTGATAATAAATCCACACCGTGGGATGAACCAGCGACAGACGAGCAGGACTACAGTGTTTTACAAGAGAGTATAAGTGAATATTCTCCTCAACTCACCCGTAACTCAGGTGAGCCTTTTGGACGCTCATATGAACCCATTCTGCCATTTGTTTTCCTCTTTTATGTTTTGACTGGACACATCACCGTGGTTTTGTACAATCAGAATCACAAGATCGCTAAATTACTCTACCTCGAAAATAATGTTTTTCTATATGTTACAAATCGAAGGACTGAAGTTGATAAGTTTCAACCACTAAATCAGGACAGGCACTAAAAACATATACTGGATATCATCTCCAAACGTCAACTCACCCGAGTAACTCAGGTGTTTTGTGTTTGGACTGGATATACCCACTATCTGCCATATTGATGGTCGTTTGTACGGGTGGCCATATTATGACTACTTATCACATCACCGTGATATATACAATCATAATTTCGAGGTAGAGTGAATTGGATATTAAAGGACGTTTATATATATATGAATCACGGTGATGTGGATAAATATATATATATATATCAAACGATTCCAACTCACGGTCAAACAGAGGTCCTTTAATATCCAATTCACTCTAAGTTCGGGTGAGTAATATATTTTTCATATATATGTTACTATGTGGGGATTCAATTTTAAGTTGATAATAAGTCCACCTGTGGATCGAACCAGCGACAGGACGAGTGAATCAGGAAAAATTTTTGAGACGCACATATACAAAATATATTATATTCTCGAGGTAGAAACAATTGAATTAAGAGACTTTTTAACGACAGGTTGTTGATATAGTTTGTTAAAGGATAAACATTTTTGTTCAGTGACCTTTAGGTTTTGTGACAACTTTCTCGGCCACAAATGGCCATTTTCAAAATGCATCTCCTCCTGCTTTTTGGTTTTAAGGGATGAGATTTGAACCACCACATATGGACCTTCGATACAAAGTTTTGATTTTCAATTATTTTTCGAGATATGAATTTTTTTTTTTTTTTAATGAAATTTCCCGGAAAAATTACAGAAAAAATATTGCCATAAATCAGAAACTCAAAATATAAAAAATCCCCGGCTTTGTTTAATCACATGTTTCCCCATGTTATATTTAAAATTTCATTTAGATTGGTCAATACTAAGGAGGAGATGCATTTTAAAGGCGAAAACTTATGTTTTGAGAAACGGCCTTCAAAGTTTTAGTTACATAAAAAAAGTAAAAGGGACTTGAAAGACTGTGTTACAATTAATTCTATCTTTTAATTTTTATTTTTGGGTATTAATTAATGCAAAATGATTATAAATAAGAATATTAATTGATTATTTATGTACCTAAGACACATTCTTATAAATTTTAGGTTCCTGGTCCCCCTGTCTGATCTTGCTGATCGTATTACTCTAGGGATCATAGTTGCCTACACCTTTTTTATTAGTGTCTCAGAATCCATCCCTTGCCAAATGGATCCTGGGAATTACTTTACATTCACAATTAGGGATTCGTGATTCAAGTAATTCATTAAGTCTTGCTTCACTTATTATGATCATTTTATTTTCAGGATCATCTATAATATCAGCCTCCCGTCAACTCACCTTCTAAAATATCTTTGCCCTTTAGTAGTGACGAACGAATAAAGAGGCTTTTAGGTGATGTGGTTGGTCTCTGGTCAGCAGTGATTGCCTGATGGGCGACAGCTCTCTCTCTCTCTCACCTCCATTCCCCTCTATGGAACTAATTTCTTGAATTCTTTCTTCTACTTCTCGCCTGGACTTTTCCACTTGGCTTTTCGGCATTCTAGAAGCATGAAGTGAACTCTTGGACCTTTCAGGCACGGTGAAAAACAAAAACACCGAGAAAATATATAGTTCAGTCAAGGCTAGCGAGCGTGGAAAACGTGTCCTTCTAATATGGAAGTTTATAGGCAACTCTACAGTCGGCGTCATGGTATGAATAATATCATTTTCAATAACTAAAAAAGGTGCAAGTAGGATATTATTGACATTATATATTTCATTTCAAAGGAAGTTTTCGTAACACACATCGCAAAAACTATACCAGACTAAATCATTTGAGCTACTGGTGTTTTATGAATATAGTTATTATTACATTTGAGGCCATAACTAGAGAAATAAGGCAAATTTTAGCATAATATTTCGTGAACACATTCTTGAACGCTATAAAGCCATAGAATTTTTTCAGCAAATCGAATTTTTAAGATTTTTGGGCTTTTTAGTTCCCCTTTTGTAGCTTTCTGATTGTATATGAATCACGGTGATGTGATAAATAGTCATAATATGCCATGTTGACCGCGGTACATGGTCAACATGTCAGAGGTTGGATATCGTCTCCAAACGCAAAACACCTGAGTTCGACGGGTGAGTTGACTATTTATTCACTTATACCTTTCTTGTGGCGATTTCGTTAGTGCGTCACTGTAGTCCTGATTCCTCGTCCGTCGCTGGTTCGATCCCACGGGACGGTGGACTTATTATCAACTTAAAAATTCCCCTTCGGTAACATATGAAAATATATTATTTCCGAGGTAGAGTGAATTGGATATTAAAGGACGTTTGTAGCTTTCTGATTGTATATGAATCACGGTGATGTGATAAATAGTCATAATATGGCTACGTGCATTGAAACGCACTACACGGTCAACATGGCAGAGGTGGGTGGATATCGTCTCCAAACACAAAACACCTGAGTTCGACGGGTTAGTTGACGGGAGAGGTTATTCACTTATACCTTTCTTGTGGCCGATTTCGTTAGTGCGTCACTGTAGTCCTGATTCCTCGTCCGTCGCTGGTTTTGATCCCACGGACGGTGGACTTATTATCAACTTAAAAATTCCCTTCGGTAACATATATGAAAATATATTATTTCCTAGGTAGAGTGAATTGGATATTAAAGGACGTTTGTAGCTTTCTGATTGTATATGAATCACGGTGATGTGATAAATAGTCATAATATGCTCGTGCGACAAACGCGCTACACGGTCAACATGGCAGAGGTGGGTGGATATCGTCTCCAAACGCAAAAAACACCTGAGTTCGACGGGTGAGTTGACGGGAGATGTTATTCACTTATACTCTCTTGTGGCCGATTTCGTTAGTGCGTCACTGTAGTCCTGATTCCTCGTCCGTCGCTGGTTTTGATCCACGGGACGGTGGACTTATTATCAACTTAAAAAATTCCTTCGGTAACATATATGAAAATATATTATTTCCGGGTAGATATATATTAAAGGACGTTTGTAGCTTTCTGATTGTATATGAATCACGGTGATGTGATAAATAGTCATATATATATATATATATATATATATATATATATATATATATATATATATATATATATATATATATATATATATATATATATATATGTGTGTGTGTGTGTGTGTGTGTGTGTGTGTGTGTGTGTGTGTGTGTGTGTGTATGAAATGAAGCCAGGAGCAGACACTCAAACAACAGGCAAACTGGAGTAACAGAAAGGTGTTCTTTCTTCTTTATCCAAAGCCCTTTTGTGGCCGATTCGATTGAGCTTCAGACTGTCACTCGATGAGCCAGAGTTCAATTCCCGCGGCCGGCTGATGAAGAGTTAGAGGAATTTATTTCTGGTGATAGAAATTAATTTCTCGCTATAATGTGGTTCGGATTCCACAATAAGCTGTAGGTCCCGTTGCTAAGTAACCAATTGGGTCTTAGCCACGTAAAATCAGTCTAATCCTTCGGGCCAGCCCTAGGATAGCTGTTAATCAGCTCAGTGGTCTGGTAAAACTAAGGTAAAACTAAACTAAACTCTTCTTTATCCATTTATTATTACCCCAACGTTTCGTGTCTCTTGATATATCCTTCAGGCTGAAAAAGCGATGAACTTAAACAGTAATTGTGTATAAACACTAAAAGGTGTACGCATTATATACTTAGCATCATGTTAAAGGACAATTAAAAAGAAAAAAAAGACAACCTTAAAAACACTTGAAAGATATTTAAAAAACGTATTTAAAAAGGAACAGAACAGCAGAAGAAGGCCAGGGCCAATACGAAAAAAAAAAAAAAATAATAAAAGCCACCTACCCACACCGGTAGTGTAAAGTAAACTGACACAGGCAAGCAGTGGAAGGTGGGGATAGGGTGGCCGGGGGTTATAAACAAAGAGGTTACAGCAGGTACGTTAAGCAATGAACAGCTGGGTGGAAGTTGATTGGTGATTATGGGCAGGGATAGTTAATTTAATCATAATGGATTCAAGTGTGGTTAATTCTTCTACGTATCGGGTTCTCTCCACAATCTAAAATCCTTATCATCTACATGTGTCTTACAAATTTTGCTGTGATTCCTTACATTGGACTGCTCGGGATTGGATAATCGACAGCCTGTTCTAAAACTAACTCCTTGATGAGAGGAGATTCGGACTTTAAGCAGCCTCCTGGTACAACCGATGTAAGTGCCAAGATCACATCTAGGACAATTATATTTATAAACCACACCGGAAGTAAACAAGGGGCTAATCATGTCCTTGACATGTAAAAGAGATACAATGGTTCGTGGGTTTATTGGGATTAACTTAAGATTGAGAGCGGGTAATTGTCCGTTGAATAGCCTGATACATTTTTTACATGACAATGTAAGAAATCACAGCAAAATTTGTAAGACACATGTCGATGCTAAGGATTTTAATATTGTGGGGAGAACCCGATGCGTAGAAGAATTAACCACACTTGAATCCATTATGATTAAGTTAACTGTCCCTGCCCTTGATCACCAATCAACTTCCACCCAGCTGTTCATCGCTTAACGTACCTGCTGTAACCTCTTTGTTTATACTCCCCCGCCCCCGCCCTCTCCCCCCACCTTGCATTGCTTGCATGTGTCAGTTTGCTTTACACTACCTATATTACCCTATGGACTTCAGCAACAATGAATGACTGACCTTCCTAAACGAGTGATTTAGGACCGTCTGTACGCTAAACCAACCAACCTCAGGCTGTTCTGAAATAATCAGTGTGTGTGTGTCACACACTACAAAAAAACCATCATTGAAACTTTCTCCAGGAAAGACCATTCTTGCTGGTCCTCATGGTAAGATATCCACAAAGAACCAGACTGCATCTTCCAAATTTTAATGGACACTGAAAAAAGAAAAGTAATGGAGAAGTTAAAATACCACAAAACCAATGGTCCAGCAGTAAGCAACACCAACTAACCTGTGGGCAAGACACTATTAACCTCTTCTATAAAAGAATAGTAATTGATATATACTTAGAAGAATAAAGTCCTTGCAAATATCATTACTAACAACATATCCATGACTACTGGAAAAAAAAGCTATTGATTCAATAATGAGAAGTAACGTTGCCCCTTCCCTTTTGAAAAGACCTTCTTAAAAAAATCAACTTCTATTCATGCAAATATCATGTATGTGGGTGCTCCTGCTTCTAGAACGGATGACGACAATGCACCTGACAAAGAGGATCTCTTGCCTCGTTCAAGGTCCCATCAATAGCCATATGATAAACGTGCACAACACCGCCATGACCCATGACACAATTGTTAACATCAAGATAACAGGCAGCACAGCTAACGCAAGACAGGTACGGACATGAGAAACTCTTAATATGAAGGAGAAACCTGACTTGAATAAATACTATGCAGGATATATTTCGCCTATCCACCATTATACACTGTCCTAACAGTAATTTACCTGACATCCCCCTCAAAAGGCCATGCATCTGGAAGAGAATACTAACAACACAACCAAGATTAATCAGAGATTAATGATACCAGGGATGAGTCATTCAGAATCAGATGCAGACTAGACAATACTCAGGTGGTTGGGATGGCTGAGAAACCCCCAATAATTTTTTGGACCATTCAAAATTCTGTGAAACTGCCCATATTTTGGATCAATCAGAATGCTAACTCTTAGTATAAAAGAATTAGAACTAAACTCCCTTGGTCAGTCTCCACAGAAACACCCAACGTGATCACACTCATTAGAGCTTGTAAGAAGCATGTTCAGGTTAATCTTCAATTTACCTGACAACCCACGCCTTCCCTCTGGATCTCACCTTTTCCCGATTTTTTTCCACACTGATTTCTTTACTAAAGGATTTTTAATTTTATATGCATTCAGACACTTAGGAGAAATACTCATGTGGAAGTATGCACTGTGGTTCAGATGTCTAGACAAATATTCGAAAGGATGTAAAATTATTAGTAAAATTAAATCTGTATTTAAAAAAATTGTTTACAACGTGTTTTTACCAGAAGAAGTGAAGATTCTAAATAGATATGATGCTGTACTGCAGATAAATTATGGCTAGAACCATTCTTACGCTGAATAGGTTTATTCGTAGTCTACATTGAAATAAATAATTTTTGTATCCCAATATGTGTTTTTTTTTTATTTAAAACGTGTGTCATGCGAAATATTATATCAGACTATTATTTTCTGATAGTGCAACTCATTTCAAATTATATATCTTTCAAATATGTTTTATTATACATTTTTATTAATTACGTTTGCTTCATATTTGAAGACTGTGGCACCTCATAAGTAATGATTAGTGTACAGTAAAAGTGAAACAGTTCTGACATCATGGCTTAGGATGAGAGGCATTTCATTGTATGTTGTCTGTGATTCGTTAGCAACTAAACTGCCCTGTTTTCCTTCAAGAAATTGCATAAATAGATATAAAAAAAAAAAAACTGAGTTTGCGAACTCCCAATTTCGAGGTGCTATAAACTTCCCATCGTACTGTTATCATATTGCACACAGTTCCCGGATGTACACACCCTTATTTCAGGCCAACATCGTGGAAGAAAAGTGTGTTTGTATAATTCTAAATCATGAAATCATTACTTTCGTAAACTTGCTGGAGGTCAGTTTGAACTGGCTACCACCTTAAAAAAAACAGTTTTTTTTTATTCACGATATTTTCATTGATGTGAGTTTTATGATTTAATATTATACCGTACAAATCGACTTTGACAGCGAAGTGCAGTGGTGTTAAAATAGATTATACCAGGATTCTTATTTTTTCCATTCTTTTTTCTTCTCTGTTAATTCTTCAGGAACATTCTTATTTCAGCCACTTGAATAAAAATAATTGTTCCCATGACATGATTTTCCCTTTAATTCTCTCTCGTTTTTTCAAGTTCTCCTTTAATTTTCCTAAGCTTTTTGGAGGCTTTAATGTTAATTTCACTCTTATATAGTTTCATTTTAGCTTTTTAACGATATCAACCCTCTTTAAGGCGAATACATCCGACTTTGCCAGAACAAGATTACATTCCTTTCTCTTGAGCTAAGTTCTCAGCTGTAAAAAAGACTGTCGTAAGACTGTCCTTTCCGTCTTCTTGATAAACTGACAGAAATCATCGCTCTTCAATTGTTTAGTTTTAAAGGTTGAATGAAAGGCTAGCGTAAGAATTTTGATGCAATATTTTTTTCCATGCATTAAAAGGAGAAGTAGAGGGGGAATCTGAACTGATTAAATGAAAAAATCCAAAATCGATGGAACGAACTTCATTTTGTTTTGAATTTCTTCATAGTCGCAGGATGAGGCAAATATTAGCGTCACTAAATCTCTCTACAGACATAAAATATCCATGGGTATACTGCCATAAATTTTGCTCGAATACTCAAGATAAACAGAGAGTTTCGCATATTAGATTCATGGGGTCTCGAGAGAAAATCAGTAATAATCGTTTTAGTTCAGTCACGCAAAATATGTTACAGCCTTTCACCAGCAAATATGGTACGGAAGATATCTTTTTTAGATCACCTGGAACACGACTTTCTGGCTCATAAATTGTCGTGCGGAAATTTTTCCTGAGTCTAATAAATTGGCACATAAAATACTAAAATGAGAGAAGCTAAATTCTCCTTAAACATGATAGAAATTACAGCGCTACACATAAAGGAACCGACATTTACATAAATCGCTGCATGACAACATGACGAAAGAGGGACCTGGGAACGGTCTATCAGAAATAAATTTATGGATTTGCTTCTGAAGGTTGAGAGAAATTTATGAGTCATTAAGAAAAGGGGGGGGGGAAATTCAGAAGGCAGATATTCCCGAAGAACTACACTAAGCCAGCAGGAGAGTAAGAGCGGACGAGGCACTAAATAGTTTACTGAAGTTTATTGGAGAGAAACGCAAAGACTGCAGTAAAAATAAAAGAATATAAAAAAATTAAACATGCTTTTATTAAAATACACTATATAGCAAAAAATTATTTTTTGAGACACTAGGATTTTTAATCTTACAATTAATCATATCTACAAAATTAAAACATGTTGGTATGTGTATGTATATATATACATATATATATATATATATATATATATATATATATATATATATATATATATATATATATATATATATATATATATATATATATATATATATATATATATATATATATATATATATATATATATATATATATATATATATATATATATATATATATATATATATATATATATATATATATATATATATATATATATATATATATATATATATATATATATATATATATATATATATATATATATATATATATATATATATATATATATATATATATATATATATATATATATATATATATATATATATATATATATATATATATATATATATATATATATATATATATATATATATATATATATATATATATATATATATATATATATATATATATATATATATATATATATATATATATATATATATATATATATATATATATATATATATATATATATATATATATATATATATATATATATATATATATATATATATATATAACACACACACACACACACACACACACACACACACACACACACATATATATATATATATATATATATATATATATATATATATATATATATATATATATATATATATATATATATATATATATATATATATATATATATATATATATATATATGCGACGATGATGAAGGCAGAAGCCCAATATACGGAAACCAAGGGCAGATGGAGAGGCACACTGACAATCTACAGTTTTTATTGTACCGACGGCGTTTCGCAATAACCCATTGCATTTTCAAGACTGCAATGACACAATTTTGTTTAATAAAAAAGGACGTCACTATATAAAATTATAAAGAAAAAAAAATACATACATTTCTTAAAATATCTTAAAACAAACCTACCCAGTACATGGCTAAAAAGTGACTAAACAGAAAAAGGTAAAACTACTCGAAAACAAAAAGAACAGCAGAGAAATCACAAAATGAACAAGGGTGTTGAGGACGTCTGGGCATTTAACGAGGGAACGAGTGCTTTAATGAAAATTGACTCTAAAGTCGTAAACTCGTTCTCATTTTGGGCTGAGGCTATTATTTCGAAGTTTTTCATATCAATTTGCGTTTTGCAGATTGCAGAGTGATTTCTTATATTTGATAATTCAGGCCTGGTCAATCTGCATCCCGTCCTATTACTGACGCCCTGATGACTACAGACACGGACTTTCAGTAGCCGTCTCGTACACCCAACGTAGGTTCCCAGCTCGCACTTGGGACAAGTATATTTGTAAATGATGTTGGATGCTAAAGACGGGCACAGTCTATCCTTAGATCTGAAAAGAGACCCGAGTGTTAAAGGGTTTTTCGGAATAAGTTTAATATTTACAAACGGGAATTCTTTGCTAATGATCTTTATAACTTTTTGCGAAACTCATCATTGAACAGGAAGGGAAATTTAGCGTAGATATCAAGTTTGGGAACATCATAAATGACACGTGGCTCACTAAAATTCATATCTAACAACTTTCTAAAAATTCTGTAAAAGTGTTTTAAAGGAAAACAATTATTTCTAAAAAAAACCTGTCAGGAACTCAATTTCGCTGTGGAAGCCTTGCCAAGACGATGTCAGAGTAAGGGCCCTGTGGAGGAGTGTAAAAAAAGGGCCCTTACTTTCTCAAAATTCTGTAAAAGTGTTTTAAAGGAAAACAATTATTTCTAAAAAAAACTGTCAGGGACTCAATTTCGCTGTGGAAGCCTTGCCAAGACGATGTCAGAGTAAGGGCCCTGTGGAGGAGTGTAATGGTTTACACTAAAGTACATAAAGCTGGCTTACCCATACGACCTATTCTGACTTCTTACGATACTCCAAATTATAAATTAGCAAAATTTGTTGTCCCCCTTTTATCTAATCTAACTAATAATGATTACTCTGTACAGAACTCAGAGCAATTCAAGAACAGAATTTTAATACAAGACTCAGATTTGTACATGGTTAGTCTGGATGTGGAATCATTGTTCACTAATGTCCCTGTGGAAGAGACAATTGAGATAATTCTTAACAAAATTTATATTGAAACTAACACTATGTTTAAGGGTTTTAACCGAGATCATTTTAAGAAACTTTTACAATGGGCAGTGCGGGACACTGCCTTCATTTTTAATGGAGTTTCATACTTTCAAGTAGAAGGAATGGCGATGGGGTCTCCACTCGGCCCGACATTTGCCAATATTTTTATGTGTTCACTAGAGGAGCAATTGCTGGACAATTGCCCTCTGGCCTTCCTTCCCTTTTCTATTGTAGATATGTAGATGACACTTTTGTACTTTTTAGAGACAAAGAAAGGGCTGAAATGTTTCTCCAGTATGCTAACACAGCACATCCAAATATTAGGTTTACGATTGAGCATGAAAATGGTAATAAATTACCCTTTCTGGATGTTTTAGTTACCCGAGAAAACGATTGTTTTAATTCATCAGTATTTAGGAAAAAGACTTTTTCCGGTCTAGGTTTGAATTTTTATAGCCATTGCTGTTTTAACTTTAAATTAAACTCCTTGGTTACCGTCTTCCACAGAGCTTTTAATATAACTTCCAGCTGGTTTGGTTTTAATAATGAAATAACTTTTTTATATAAATACTTTCGAGACAATTGTTACCCTTCCAGACTTTTTTATACCTATTTAAATAAATTTCTGAATGACAAATATATACCTAAATTACAAATACCTACAGTTCCTAAGATGACATTTTTCGCTAGTCTCCCTATGATCCACGATAAGTCTTTTTACAACACTTTGAATAACCTAATTCTACAGTATGCACCTGCCATTAATTGTAAATTGATTCCGGTCAATCCTCTTAATATCAAATCATTATTCCAGTACAAAGACAAAATTAGCCCTCTTATGACATCAAGCATCGTCTATTTATTTGCTTGCCCCGATGTAGTCAGGGAAATACGTGGGCGCCTCAAGCCGCCTACTGAAAGTGCGAATTGATTGTCATAGGGGGTCAGTTATAGAACTGGAGTCAAACTATCTAATCCAGAGTTCTCAAATATTCGAGAACACGCCAAAAGATGTAAAACAGAAATTGATTATAGACATTTTAAAATACCTTCCAAAGTCCCCAGTTCTTCGCTTCCTAACTTTGAATCTGTTTTTATTAAACTACTAGTACCAAGATTGAACAACCAAACTACCTCAACAACTCTGTACCTGATGTGAGTTTACCCCGGCCTGGAATTCTTTGTTTATGTCACTCTACTTTTATACTCCGTACAAACGGTAACGGTCTTCTTAATTTTGTCTTTCTTTTGTATAACTTTTTTCTTTTTTATAATTGGATTGTAATTTCAAGTATGAGTCTGATTTTATATTTATAGTTTACTTATTCCAGCTTTGATAATGAGACAGATGTCTTGAAACGTAAGCACAAATAAAGGTATGCCGTTATTATGGACGTCATCCTCTGCCCTTGGTCCTGTTTGCCTCGGTTGATAGCAGCCACCTACCCTCTCAGCTATATATATATATATATATATATATATATATATATATATATATATATATATATATATATATATATATATATATATATATATAATATATATATATATATATATATATATATATATATAAATATATATATATATATATATATATATATATATATATATATATATATATATATATATATATATATATATATATATATATATATATATATATATATATATATATATATATATATATATATATATATATATATATATATATATATATATATATATATATATATATATATATATATATATATATATATATATATATATATATATATATATATATATATATATATATATATATATATATATATATATATACATATATGTCTTTTTCTTGTAGCATTTCCTTCCATGTTTGGGGCCCACACTTTTAATTTTGTAGACATATTTAATTGTAAGAAACCCTGGTGTGTCTGAAAATTTTTTTTTTTTTTTTTACTTTTTAGTGCATTTAAATAAAAGCATGTTTAATAATTTTTTTTTTATTTTATGCTTTTTAGTTTTGACAGAAATTGTAACCGATTCATGATTGTAGTTAACGAAATTGATATCTGTTTATGGGGAAGGGGGAGGGGGAGGAAAGAGGGAAGGAGAGGGAAGGGAAGGGAGAGGAGAGGGAAGAGGAGGGGAGTAGGAAGGTGAGGGGAAGGGGGAAGGGGAAGGGGAGAGGGTGGAAGAGGGAAGGGGAGGGGAGGTGAGCGAAGGAAGAAGGATGAGAGGGGGAATGGGGAGGGGGAGGGTAGGAGGTACAGATGGGGAGGAAAATGGGAAGAGGATGGGGGGGACAGAGGAGTAGAGTGTATGTTGTAGGATGGGGTAGGGGATGGAAAGGGGAGGGGAAGGTGGCAAGGGGAGGGGGAGGTGAAGGATACAGCTAAATTAACATTTGATCATATGGTCTGGAAGGGGGAGTGGAAGGGGAGAGGAAGGGAGGGGAGGGGAAGCAGGAGGGGGATGAAATTGGGAAGGGAGGGAAAGGAAGAGGGAGGGGAGAGGAGGACACACATAAAATAACACTTAATTGTGTGCTCCAGAAGGGGGGAGGGAGAAGTGGGAGGGGAGGGGTAGGAAAGAGAGAAGTGGAGGGGAGGTGGAGGACACAACTAAATTAACACTTGATTGTGTGTTTCGTAAGGGGAGAGGAGGGGACTGGTAGGGGAGGGGCAGGAGATGGTGAGGGGAGTGAAGATGGAAGGGGAGGGGGTGACCACAGCTAAATTAACACTTAATCGTATGCTCCGGAAGGGGAGGAGGAGGAGGGGAGGAAGGAGCAGGGGGGATGGAAGAGGGAAGGGGAGGGGAGGGGAGGGATCATTTGCTCCAGAAGGGAGAGAGGGAGGTGGCAGGGAAGGAGGAGGGGAAGGGGATGGAAGACGGAAGGGGAGGGGAGGACATTGGTAAATTAACATTTGATTGTGTGCTCCATAAATGAAAGCAATTTCCCTGCTCGGTATAAGAAAAGCTTGACCGACCTTAAAAAAGACAATACAATCCACATCACAAAAGCTGATAATTTTAATAGTATTGTAATTTTAGATAAAGTTGACTACATATCACGTATGCAAGCCCTACTGGATGATGATACGACATACAAAAAACTAACAAAAAATCCCCTTGATCAAGTCATAAAAAGTTTCAACAGCAGAGTGAAAAAGTCCTTAAAGATAAAAAAGAACTAATAGGTCAGTTGTCGGTAAAATTTCCCTCGTTACCTTACTTGAACGGATTAGTAAAAACACACAAAGAAAACAATCCTATGCGGCCTATTATCAGTACTGTCGGCTCAATATCATATAAACTTTCGAAATATATTACCAAACTCTTGTCTCCGTTACTTTGAACTATCTCAGATTCTCACGTATATAATAGTCTAGATTTAGTTGATAAATTAAACAAAATCACTTTTCGCCCCACTGATAGATTCGTTAGTTTTGATGTTTGTTCCCTTTTTACTAAAGTCCCTATAGATTCCATTTTAGAGTATCTTAGTATTGAATTAATCCATCACGAATTACCTCTACCTGTAAGTCATATAATTTCTCTCACTAGGTTGTGCATTTGTGATTGTAAGTTTATATTCAATGGTGCATTTTACCAACAAATATTTGGTATGGCAATGGGCAACCCTTTATCCCCACTCCTCTCAAACTTGTACATGGAATTCTTTGAAAAACGATATATACCTAATATCATTTATGCTCCTTTAAAGTGGTATAGGTATGTTGACGATATTTTAGCTGTTTTGCCTGCTGGTATTGATGTAAATGATTTACTCTGTAATTTACATAACCAGGTACCATCCATTAAGTTTACGTTAGAATTAGAAAAAGACAATTGCCTCCCTTTCTTAGATGTTTTAATACATAGAGAACCATTTCAATGTAAATCCAGTATTTATAGGAAACTACCAACAACTTAACTTATGTCCATTTTTATTCAGGCCATCACCTCAACATCAAAATATAAATTTTTTCCTCTGTGTTTTTACGAGCTTTGCGCATTGTCAGTCCCCAGTATTTGGATAAAGAAATTGAATACATAAGAAAAATAGGGACAGATTTATGTTACCCTTCACATATACTAGATATTTGTTATAACAAAGCCCACAAAAAGTTTTATAGTGAAAGTAACATGAAGAAAGAAACCCCTAAGAACATTCTTAGCTTGCCTTATTTTAGTGGTTTTGAAAACATAAAATCATTGTTAAAACCTTTTAATGTAAACCTCGTTTTTTTCTTATAATAACACACTCAAAAGAATGTTAATAAAAAATAGCCCTAAAGAAAACAACAACATAATATATAAAATTCCATGTTTGGATTGCCCCTCTTTTCATATTGGCCAATCTAGCAAAGATTTAGATGTACGTATTAAGCAACATAAGTATTCAGTCAAAACTGGACAAGCATCCAATACTATATTCATTCATTTAAGTGAAAACTTTCACAGGATAAATTGGACTGAAAGTTCAGTGATTGTCAGATCGAAAGATTTCTCTTCAAGAAATCTATTGAAGTCTGCTATTATCCAGCTTACTTCCAGTTGTAATTTTAATCTTAGCCCTGGCATGTATTGTTTGTACCCCTGTATTAGAAAAATGTTCAAGAATGACCTAAAAGATAAAATCACTGACTTAATAACAAGGTAGCTACTTTATATATATTTTCTATATATCCGTATGTTTAATAAATTTTTTTTTATAATTTTGTAACAATGTTCATCTTGCAAAAAGTTATTATTGTTTAAAAAAAAAAAATTCTTGTGTTGTACTAAAAAAATTTTTTAGGTGGTTAGTCAGGAACCTGTATAATCTTTTAATTGTCCTGTCCCTGCTCCTGAACGGTTGATCCTAATCCTTTGTAAAAACCTCTTAAATATTTAATCCTGTTTTGGAAGTTCTACTAATTCTTCAATTGTGTAGGATTCCGGGTACATATGTTTCCTTTATAATCCCCATCTGTCATTTATATGAGCTTTCTTTGTAAACATACTTTTATATTTCTTCAGTCTGCTAAGTAAAGGACTAGTGTCGAAAGGCCTCACAACACTCCAGTGTTTCCGTTTCCTTCGTGGATTTTATCTTTATTTATATATTCATCACGTTCCATATTTTCGTGATTCAGTTATACATATATATATATATATATATATATATATATATATATATATATATATATATATATATATATATATATATATGATATATATATATATATATGAATTTAAGGTAATACTGGCATGGTAAAAATAGCACATGTAAAATAACACAGGTAAAAATGGCACAAGTAAAAAAATTGAAAAAAATGGCACAAGGGAATAAATTGGAAGAAAATGTCATAAAAAGTTTTTCTGAAATTTAGGCTACAATATAGTGAAAACATTATAAAAGTTTTTAAGTTTAATATGTAAGGGAAACAATTATGATATACATGTATAGACATGAGAACATCGTTTTATATTAACCTTTAAAAGCAGAATTTTGTAACTACTAAGGGATTCAGAGCCGATGAAACACGATTTTCGGCAACACCTTTTTATCAAATAGTCGGATAAAGGTAAAAGTTGGCAAGTGTATATTTTATAAACCTTTTTAATTTTTACGAGTATTATCTAGTGTCTAAGTTCAATAGTTCTGGTACTTATCAGAGTAAAAGTGTGTTTCCTATGCCAGAGAATCAAAATCGCAGGTAACGGTTGGGAACACAATATTTACGTTAACCTGTGACGTCATGACGCTCCACCCACAGTGAAGACAAGTTTACATATGGGGAAAATGTTTCTTTACTGTGGCCCTGCCCATCTGCCAATGACATATTCACTAATTGATATTAGTACCCAAGGCCAAGAGAAAGAGAAGGTTTGCTTACTTCCCCCCAAATCCCCTATGTAGGCGGAGCTTTGTCTACCTCCTTATTGCATCTGCAGGTGAATTACCATTGTGAGCAGGTACCTCTAAGATATGTCATCGCGTACGTAGTTATCCAAGGTGGGAGGTGACTCCATCCGATTGGGTAGACCTTGTCTCCCCTGGCGAGCAGGATTTGTCATTGTCCCCTTGATTGCATTATCATTCTAAATAATTTTATTATTATTATTATTATTATTATTATTATTATTATTATTATTATTATTATTTTGTGGAAGTTTCATCGCAACTTCCACAGCAGTTTTAGGACTAAGTTGTTAGCTTGGAATTCTTCCATTTTCTTGATATTCATATTGTTTCTACTTTACAAATAATTCAATGCATGTAATTCAGCCACATAATAAACTGTCTATAACTCATTTGTTAGATCTACATCTATTCAGGGCGGGAATACAAAAAGACAATCCATTTTGTTTTACCTCAGTTTTCGACACTAAAGCCTTCTATTTGCTTCAGCAAGAGATGAGTGTTGCTAAGTTAATATTACCCACTATAGAAATAATTACCTATTAATGCTATAGTAAATCTTGCCACGGGTCTTCTCGCTTGTATGCAAAGTGGCAAGCCGTAGCATATCTTGAAGGCATTATCGAATTGTTGAAGCCTAGACTGTAAGCAAATCCACTCACCGCCTACTGGTGGATGGGCGGAACCTCATGATGTCATGTTATGTTACGTCACAAATTGTTTTAGCATCCTTGTCTGTGATTGTCTCGGTTCCAGCATCGGCGACTTCATTTTACTCTATGAATACCAAAACTATCGAACTTAGGTACTAAATAATACTTGCAAAAATTAAGTAGGGTTATAAAATATACGCTTGCCAACTTTCACCTTTATCTGATGCTTTGATAAAAAGGTGTTGCTAAAAAACCATGTTTCATCGGCTCTGAATCCCTTAGTAGAATTTTATGTTGTGACCAAATCTACGCAACACTTGATCCAGGTTTTTTCTTCATTCTGTGTAGTCTTTCCATAATTTTTTTGTCTTTGTTGTAGATAAACATATATTTTGTTTTCTTTTTGGGTGGTTCACCAACTGAGTCAATTGCTATCACTGCTCTCACAACAGCCTCTTCCTTCTGAATTATTCTTACAAGTTTCCAACGACAGATAACTGGTACTGGTTCTTGGAACGATCATTCATGAGTCCTTGATGTACAGTAAAAAATGTTTTGTTCCAACAGTTTTCGTTCACCCAGTAATTTTTTTTTTGACATAAATAGTTGAATGGCAAGTTACACCTTGGTTTCATTCAGATGATTGGAAAGAAGAAACTATATTTCGAATCCAGATAAAAAATAATATTGACCATAATCCAATATTGAATAACCATTAATGATTCATATAAATAAAGAAAGAAAAATTCAACATTATCGTTGTCAAAAAAAAAAGAAAAAATCTCATAACGTCGTGATGTTACATTCCAAAGTTCTGGCAGGAGAAAATCTTGCTGCACCGAATGGGCAACAGAAGGTTCCATCTTTTCTCTGAACATATGTACAGCAGAAACATACATTTGGTCAACAACAGAGAAGTGCTCTAAATTCATTGTAAAAACAGGACGTTAAGCTGAATAATCAAAACATTTAGTCTTGAGTAACTGCATTCCCACCAGAAAATCTTCAATTGGTAGAAATGCCAATGAATAGTCGGTAATTTCCAGCGGCCGATAATTTCTGAAGTCATGATGAAAGTCATTCTCCACTGACTCAGGTAGTAATGGGCATTTAGCATTAACTAAATTAATGCCAAGGTCCATGTATTTTTCTCCAGGTAATCTGAGTCAGGTGGTAGAAACAACCTTGTGTATGTATATTTCCAGACCAAAAATTTGTTGATATATATGCCTGGATGATCGCCTTATATTGTTATTACAAAAACAGATGTAAATCTGTTAGTCTAGTTCAAAGTTCAAATATACATAGGGATTAATTAAAAATTTGTTAATAATGTGGTCTTTACAAAAGTCGTATTTGTTGAGAGGTCAATCTCGTGCCGTCTACAAAGTTCAATCCAACGATAAACTGTTTTAAAACAAAAGCAGCAGTGTTTCATTATAAGTATCTTGTGTTTTATTCTGACAACAGAAAAAAAAAGCCCTGTGGAAACTGCAGTATTACCAATTGGGACACGGTGATTGCCACATTAATAAGCTGTTTTTTGTTAAAAACTTTTTTGAGTGGTTCTGGAGCCTTTGCATAAGTTGCCATCCATTAGCCATATTTTTGGTCAGCAGCAGGGGAAATAATCAAAACATTTAGTCTTGAGTAATTGTTACAATTATCAATACAATTTCCCAAATTGATGAAAGAATCTGAGTAATTTTGTATTTTTCTCCAGGTAAAGATTTGCCAAAATCATTGCATTGTAATCAACACCAATCTCGTGCCGGCAATTACTGTTATGTTTGTGTTTTTCTCTGCCAAAAAATATGCAATGCCAGGGTTCAAAAGGTATACCTTCATGATGATCTCACATCTAAGGTTCCAGTGAGACAGAGAAAGGTGTTAATTACAATATGATTTTGGCAAATCTTCCCCAGGGAATCTCTGATGTTTTCATTCATATTGATAATTCTAAGAATTAAAACTTGACTTGCAGCTGTTGAAGACTGTAATTTTTTTTTCGTTTGTTGCACCTTGCAGGTAGCTGGTTAATGTAGCTTTTCTTTAGCAACAGTCAGTTCAGGGTGTGACGTCCCTGCCTACACAAGGTAGGGTAGACGAGACTCTTTAGCCTTGGCAGGCAACATCTCTAAGAGAAGGACACTCCGAAATCAAACTGGCAGGTGGAAAGGACCCTTTGGCCTTGGTAGGCAGCCCTTCTAATAGAAGGTTACTCTAAATACAAAGCTTGTTCTTCAACCTTGGACTGTGCCATAGCCATTGTACCCTGGCCTTCTATGGTCTTGTGTTTGAGTTCCTTTGCTTGAATGTACAATCAGGCATTTTTCCTCTTTTTTGTTCACTTTCCTGTTTTTTTTCGAAAAGTACGCAGGGCAGGCTGACGAGAAAGCAGAAGTTGCTTTATGGATTACCAGGAAAAGAGTTTTTTTTCTTTACCTAATCTTTTCCTTCCAAGCATTTTATAATTTCTAAATCCACCTTGACTGTACTCTCCCCCCCACCCTTGTTGTGAAAGCTTGGTGGGTTTCTTATATGCCTTATAACGTGTGCCACCTCCACCTTATCAACCAGTTGCTTCCAGCATTTTTTGAATGATGTATGGTTAGTTTTATCTATACTTTCAATGTAATTTTTTAAAGTTATATAAATACTGTTGTTGTTGATTGCATTATTATTGTTTATTGTCCTGTTGATTTTTATAATGTTTCTGTTGTTATGAGTCTATTTATTAGTTTTTCTACTAATTTTATTTTACTAATTTTAATTCCTTTGGGATGCATTGAGCTGAACCCTGGGCCTGCTACTCATTACTGTAAGAAAAATTACAGAATACTTAACTCAAATATTTGTGGCTTAAGGTCAAATTTTCTTGATCTCCAGGGTTGTGCCCATAATTACGACTTGGTGTTTTATCTGAGACTCTTATAAGTAGTACCAAGTCAAAGGTTGGGTTTTTAATCCTGTGGTTTGATGGCCCTAATTTTATTTTTGTCACAACATCTTGCATGAGCAAGGATTAGTATGGCTCAGACTCAGGATTCAAAAGTTTCATTCATTATTTGTGGAGACTGCAATGCAAAACACACCGAGTGGCAAAATTAAAATTTCATAGATCAACATGTCCAGTCTGCTCTTGAGTTCTGTGTATCCTCTGATTTTGTCCAGCTAATTGAGGAAACCATGCATATTTCTAGTAATAGATTAGACCTCATATTCACAGATGTGCTAGCTATTGTCAAGTCCAAGATCTGTGAATATATAAGCACATCTGATCATTGCACCATTGAGATGGCATATCCGTCAATCATTACATTCCTAATGCCACCATTGAAAAAGCTCTGGCTGAAATATAGAGCCAACTGGGATCACATTATTGAAGCTTGTCAGGCACTTAATATTTCAGTTGCAGTATTAGATCCTGATCCCAAGAAGTTAAATGAAATGATGATGGCTAATTTAATAAGGTATGTCCCCAGAAAAGCCATGAAATTCAGGAAAAGTGATCAGCCAAGGTTTGATGATACATGCAGATGAACTTACCATGACAAGCAGGCCAAATCCAGCACATGGAGACAAAATTGTTCAAATGAAAAATACATTAACTTTTTAAGTCTTGCCATGTTGCGAATTGAACTTACCATCCAGCTAAAAGAAATTACACTAATTCCTTGAAGAGGAATCTTGAAGGAATTACTCAGCCTCATCTGTGGTGGACCAAATTGGCATCATCTATCTTTGGGTCAGGCTCTCCTTCCACTCCACCACTACTAACAGATGATGGTAGATTGGTAACTGGCCCCAGGGAAAGGCTGAACTGCTTCATCGAGCTTTTGAAGCTAAGCAATCATCTGAGGACGTCCCTCGCCCTGCTACTTGCCATCCTGAACCTATTCTTACAAAATTTGCATTTTACTCTAGAGATGTTAAGAAAATTCTGGATAATCTTGATAGCTGGGGTGGAGAAGATTCTGATGGTTTCTTCCCTTTGTTTTTTTTTTTTTAAGTTTCTTGTGCATTGTCTCCCAAGATTAGCAGATTCTATAGATTTTTATGCTGACATAGTATCTTCGCAGAAGAGCACAATTTTAGTAATACAGTGCCTGGTCCAAAGAGTGGCATATCTGCAGACTGCAGTAACTACAGGTCAATTTCTATTTTCCCTGTTCTATCCAAAGTTGCTGAAAATCTTATTTTTAAGCTACTATATAAGCATATGGAATCTAAAGGATTGTTAGCTGATAGTCAATATGCACATAGCGAGCAGTTAGGTACCTGTAATGCTCTTTTAGGCTTGACATGCCATTTGCAAGAGAACCTTGATGAGGGCTTTGAGTGCAGAGTAATTCGGATATATTTTGGTGCTGCTTTCGATTTAGTAAATCATAAGGCACTACTTCAGAATCTTGGAGTGGGTGGATATATTTTAGGATTATTTCAAGATTTCCTTACAAGTAGCCAGCAGTGAGTTGCTGTTGATGGAATCTTTAGTGAACCAAGACCTATTGTGTCCGGAGTTCCACAGGGTAGTGAGGCAACTGCTATTTTTGGTGTATACAAGTGATATGGTTGTCAGTCTGGAAAACAAGATTGTTCAGTAGGCCGATGACTCAACATTTGTGGGTGTAGTAGAGTCTCCACTTATGAGAAGTGAAGTTACCCTCAGCCTCAATCGGGACATGAACCGGATCAATGAATGGTGTAGTCAATGGGGTATGAAGCTGAACTCCAGTAAAACGAAAACACTATTGATTAGCAGATCTCGTACAGATTTTCCACCCCGTCCTCCCTTTCACGTGGACCGGCCTATGTTGAATGAATCTGAAGCTTAACTCTTCTAGGTGTAACTTTTGACTCGCATCTTACATTTGAGGAACATCTAATGAAAGTTTCAGCAAATGCCACACGAAAGTTAGGTATTGTTCGTAGGGCCTCATATATTTACAACAGTAATAAAATCACTGCAACCTGTTTTAGGTCATTTGTGCTTCCTTTACTAAAATACTGTTCTCCAGTGTGGATGTCTGCTTCTGCCAGAGATTTATCTTTTTCAATAGAATGGTTACTGGTGGTAGGTTTCTGTTTCCTAATATTAGCAGTTATGACTTGGACCATCGATGGATGGTCTCTTGTTTGTCACTTTTTCATAAGTTGTATTTTGATAGCAATCTTTCACATTCATAAATGATCCATGATCCCCTTTTCCTGCCGAGAGTAACTAGATTCGCTGAACAGCACCACCAATATGCAATAAATGTTCCTCGCTTTCGAACTTCTCAGTATCCAGAGGTACTTTATTCCTCGCACTGTTGGACTGTGGAGCAGTCGTGCATTTGGAACTTCAAAGGTTCAAGCGAAGATGCAATGCATTACTACCCTATAGCTATTTTCTTTGCATTTTAATGCATTTTTAGCCATTTGTTAATTTATTAATTTATTTTTCTCTTTAATAAGAGAGATCTCTTTTTTATGTATTTCCCTTTACCTTCTCTTACTTCCCAAAGAACACCATATTCTTTGAAAGTTTGAATTTCAAGTCAGTGCCCCCTGTGGGATTGTCCCATATGAATCAGGTTCACGTTCTGAAAAATAATAATAATAATAATAATAATAATAATAATAATAATAATAATAATAATAATAATAATAATAATAATAATAATAATAATAATAATAATAACTTTCAGTTTCAAACCTGAGTTTGTTTTGGCTTACCTTTGTAATTTGTTCATTCTTGTATGAAGAATAAGAATTATCAAGGCTTCATTAACTATGAAAACTTGAAAAAACTGAGGATTATCACTAAAGAAAATTCTAACTAAACAGAGACTTACTGGCTATTATATTCCATTTATGCTTTTTGAAGAAATAATTAATTTTGACATTTTTAGATATCAACAATATACTGTATTCAAAAAAAATATTTATGCGGTATCTTTTAAGTTAAGTGCTCTGATAATAAATGTTCACTTAGAAGAAATACCATTGATTATAAGAACATAAGTTTAAAAAGAGAACTCTTAAAATACATATATCACAAACATATGGTAAATAAAAAATAACATTTATAAAATGCTAATGGATTCTTAAATAGTATAAACATTCTCTCATGTGAACAGTGAATATTACAAAGTATCATAAGAATATGAACCTCCCCAAAAATATGCTGTTGATTTATTTACATGAGATGCGACAGAACAGATGTGACAAAAAGATAATTTTGTGAAGGGGATAAAAAAAATTAGGAGTCTAATAGAAAGTAGAAAGATAATTTCTTTCTTTCTTTAATTCGGTAGCTTGAACCCCTTATGGAGAAGAGTCAACACAGTATAAACCCCAAGTGGGCTCCTAAGGGAAATCAGCCTACAGAGAGACAGAAGTTATAGGAAAAATTAATAAATAAATAAATATGAGTAAATAAGAAAATAAATACACTTAGAATTCAGACGTCAGGAGAGAGCAGGAACGAATTTGCTCCTTGCTTAAACATTTGGGGGTCAGAAGATTCCACAACTGCAAGAGGTAATTATTCCACAACACAGTTGTACCCAGAACAAAACCCCAGGTAAACTGAGTAGTATTAAACCTGATTATAGAAAACGACACAGTTTGCAGCAGCAGCCTACCTAGTGTTGGAATCAAAAGCAGCTAGTCTGGTAAAGAAGAATGAAGATTTTTGTCATTTCATACATTTTTTAAACAAACATAATAAACTCATTTATGTCTATGCCGCAAGTCCGCACCAAATATTTACAAAATAAACTTGACTGATGACATAACTCTATCCATGATTTTGCTCACAAAGACTGAATCAAAGGTTTTGCCTGCTCTTAAGGGCAATATACAGCAGCTCCACCAGCTCTTACTACAGAAGGAATACTTGAATCAACTTCAAAGAGTGATGTCTTGAGGGTAGACTGCCATTTATGATCACCACCACTGGAGAGCAAGATCTTCACACCCAAATTATAAACTCTCCCAGCTGACTCCTAAGCTCTGTGAAACTAAGTCACATAAAGTCTGATCGATTGTTCAGCCATAAATGGCAAACTTGTTTTTCTTGGTAGGCAAGCTTACATTCAACATTAAATCATGGCATACCTTTAATATGAGGCTCGAAACAAGAGTCCCAGAACAAAAGAAGATGTGAAAATTTACAGCAGCAACGTCCAAGTCCTTTTTAAGTTTACATATTCCACAGACATTGCTATATAAAATACTGCTTTTCTGTGATCGATTCTGTGGACTAGGATAAAGTTCAATATCATAAGAAAAGGCAACAACATGTAAAGCAAACCTAAAATAAATCTAAAAATTAAGAAAAAAACAATAACAGGAACAATATATACATGTAAAATCAATACTGAAAAATGTGTCCATAAAAGGACACAATTGTTGCCGGCTGGGAGGAGCTGGCATCCCGGCAAAGACAAATACATCTCCAGATTTGGCAGACACTGAAGGAAGGACAGTCGTGGTGGTTTTGAAAATGAGTCCATGAATAAAGATATAGAAAAAGAAAATGATCAGGTAAGGCAACCTCTTTCTAAACCTCCAGCATCCTTGCTCCTTGTTCTATGCCTACCCTGCACACCATTCGAAAACCAAGAGAAAGAGGAAACTTGAGCGTGCCCCCAAGCAAGAGAACTCCAATACAAGACAGTGGAATACCCTGGTACAAAGGCTGTGTCACCTTCCAAAACCGAAGAATAGTGATTTATTTCGAGGTGGCGTTCTCATAGAGGAGATGCTTACCAGTCTAGTGAGTGTTCCGGAGAAGATTTGTTTTTGTGACTTATGAAACTCAGCAGGCAGATACATTTTGAGTTAGTAATTTTCCATCAAATATTTAAATTTTGATACATTGTCGGTAGTCTCTCAAAAACAGAGTTGTCAAAAGATGCAGCACCTGCAGCTCAGTCATTTCTTTAGTATCCTTTGGCAGTTAGTTTTCTCTTGTTTCTGAGCCAAAGCAGCCTTCCCCGAACTTGTAGGATAATTTTTCTTTGTATTTTCTGTTTTATTTCTATTTATTTTATACACCGCTATTTTGTATGTATGCTATTATTTTGTATACACACTATTTTGTATGAGAATTTGTGTATAGAATTAGTGATATATTTCGTGGATTCTTATTTAGAGTTCACATGAATATGCAAAATCTCTCTTTCTTTAATATATCCCTTACACCTGACAACAACTCTGCTGTAAGGCACAGATGCTAAGGGTTGCCCACATCTTATTAACCTTTGATACTAATCCTTCTGTTGGTTTCTGGGCAACACCTACTTTTACCAGTTGTTTTCAGTAAGTGTACAGATGCTGTCCCTTGTGAATTTGTCTGAGAATTTGGCTCGTTGTTGGCTCCAGGCAGCATGTCAGCAATGCATTTAGTAATTTCTGACTAAATGTATGGCTGCTACCCATTGTAATCAACAGCTCATTATCATTCTTGATTTGCTGTACATGGCCTCTGTATATTCTGTAGTTTGACTTCATATAAATTAGTCTGAATATATGTACATCTTGATTCCATTTTTTCTCTATTTGACATCCAGTTTTGAATCTATGTTGATGGCCCATCAAGAGCCAAGGAAAAATCTCGACCTCATCATCCCAATATCTTGGTAAACTGCACAGTGAGAGGATTTCTTTAGATCAATGATTTTGTTATTTTTCATGTACATTGTCGTATGAATAATACCACCTCAAATGGAGTGGAGGGCGGCTGTTTGTGTAAGACCATTTTTCCCCTTAATGCTTTTATATTTTCACTCATACTAGCGAAAGTGGGGTTTCTTTTAATCAAGAGAGAGGTGATTTTGTTGTGCTCCGTATAGATTTAGTGGTGGAGGATGAAAGTTTCCTGAAAGAGCAGTTTTCTTTATTTTGTTCGGTAGTTGTATAACTGAGGAACAGTTGAGTTCAAGTAGGAATGAATAAAAGCCTCATTTTCCAATTATCATTGGTTATCATTGCCAAAGGATCCTGTTGCTTGTTAGGAATAGGTTGTAGTTGATATTTTGGATTTTTGTCTGAAGGGACACACCTAGTATGATTTCCTTAATTCTATTATAATTTTATAGTTTTTATAATATAAAAATTAAAAAGGCAGTAATGGTTTTATTACCAGAATAGTCATAGATAATCATTAGTTTGATTTCTGGTAAAAGTACTTTTAATTAAGCTATTTTTTTTTTTTGTAGAAAGAAGTTGATATTCTCCTAGCTTGTCTAAATATCTCTTGTAGAAAGAAGTTTTGATATTCTTCTAGTCTTTGACCAAATGAAATTTATTTTTGTTTTGATATAAATTACTATTTTCCGCTATAGCTGAAAATTATTCAAGACAGGGACGATAAGTTAGCTACGAGATACGAGAAGGAAAAAAAGGATGACTGAGAAGAAGATGGAAAGGACTAAGAAAGAGAAGGAAATGACCAAGAAGGATATGGAAAGGGAATTCAAGCTAGAAATTCCCCAGAAGGAGATAAAGAGAAAAAGGAGAGAGGGGAAGAAATGGAGTAGTTAGAATTGAAGAAAGTGCCGCTGGTAGTAGTTCTATAGAAGATAGAGAGCTTGTTAAGATTCTTCTCTAGATCCCCCTTTTAGTGCAGACATTGATGAATTAGATACTAATTTAGAAAAATTTCAAAAGATTGCTGTGTTTTATAATTGGGACAAAGATAAAGTTAGGTACTTTTTACGTGGTAGAGTATTAAAGGCCTTTTGCAATCTTGCTCCAGAAATTGCTGATAATTACGAAGATTTAAAACACGAATTATGTATAGAAGAATTTTCAGTTTAATCCTAATGCTTATAGGGAGAAATTTAGGGAGAGCACTCTACTAAACTGGGGAAGTTACATTCAGCTTGTTCGTCGTATATGTCAGTACTATGAAAGATGGTTCGAGTTATCTAATGTATCAGGTGTACAGAGTCAAGGAAGAGACATCGTGCCAAAACAGAGCACATACACAATGGCCATGTCCTTGTCTTCCAGATGAAAAATGTGCTTGCACTTTGCACGTTCTTTTTCTTTTGTCCTTAATTATGGATGGGTCGTGATGAAGAGTTGACAAAATCAACATCCTGTTGATTTTACTTGTAAGGTGGCAGGGTAATGTCACTTTTTCACTGTGATGGAATACAACCATCGATTCTCCCTGCTCCAAGTTGCAAGACATCAGGCTTTTTGGGATGTAAGGCTTCTCCTCATGAATTGTTCAGCCAAACTCAAAGCTTGACTTTTGGAGCAATAATACCAGCAGAAGTCACATAAACCAGTAATCCATGGTTACAATATGACTACAACTAATGTATGGTATAGCATTGCACTTGTATTACATATCAACATTGTAGGCCATTACCAACTTTATACCATACCAAAAAGATAAGAAAAAGTTGATTTAGTTTTCAATTACCTAAAACAGTACAGGGTAAATAGTGTACACATATGATTATATTATAGGTATGTATGAACAAGTTACAAAAATGTAAGATTTTCATAAAATAAAATAATATTCCAAAGTATATTTGCTATTATGTTTATACCAAAAGAAAAAAAATGTTTTAAAGGTTTCATTGTTACTTACTTGGCTGGCTTGTTGGGGATATAAATTTATGTTACACTGACCCCAGAATGGCACCAGCTGTTCACTCATAGTCAGGTAAGGCCTTGGTTTGTAGTTGATGATACAGAATGCAATCACAGAGTCCCATAAGCTCTTTATGGCTGCAAACTATTGGTTATCTTTTGTTCCTCCCTTGTACTTAAGTCATCCAAACTAAATAGCCTTCAGAATGAATGCATTCATCGTGTACCTGTAGACTGGGGGCCCAAGGGTGCGTAACCACATCTTGGTTGTTACTACATGGTTCTCCTTCCTTACACTGAGCATGACGAGGCACACAGTGAATGCCTTCAGCTCCAATAGGGTGTAATCTTGAAACTTGGCCGATTTGCTTTATATTTTGCCATGAGTTGATCCAACTTGACATTGGTAAGCATAATGTCTTTGAGGAGGAAAGAGAAGACCAGGCCAAGTGTCAAACCTCCATAGATATTAAGGTGGGGGCTCTGTTCTCAATGTTCCTGCTGACAATGTGATACATTGGAGGGTAGGCAAACCATGCCAAGCAGTCCTGCCACTCTCCTTGAAAACTGACACTTCCAACTGGTAGGTCCAAGAACACCCTGCTTCCTCTTGTAGCCATGAAGTTACATGGAACTCAGGTTGTGCTTGTCTAAAGGTCCACATTCAATTTCATCACTCGCAAAGGACACAGAAGATGCTGAGGTACTCATTAATGGCACAACAAATAAAGCAGAGGAACCAAAAGGGTCAGCAATGGACATGTCGTCTGTGAGAGGACCGAGTTTGGGCTGGGTCTACATGCAGTGGTCCCTCTCAGCTTCAACCATGTTTCCCTCCTCATCATCGGTGTCCTCAGCATTCATGTGCACCTCAACCTCATACATGTGGTCCTTGGTCTTGTCCACGTCACTGCAGTCATCATCTGATGAAAATAAGTTGTGTAAAATCTGAGCATCACTAAGATTTCTTGATACCATGGTGAAATCTGTGACACTGGAAACGGGTATCATATTCAGAGAAAAATATTCAGTATGGCAGAACGTGATAACAACCTCTGCATCTTGTGAAGTAGACTTTAAGGCACATTATTTTACTATTTTACCTTTAAAAATAAAGTATGAAAAATGTAAAAACTTTTCATAAATCAGATTAGGTGCATACCAGGAAAACTGGGCTCTCATGTGGAGCCTCCAAAGAAAGGGAACTTGCTGTGACTTACTCTGGCTGGCACTTCTACTTGCCACTGAGGCTCACAGTGAACTGAATGTGTGCAGGTCATGCTTTATCTCAATTCCTCCCTGATTTGCTCAAATGTGAAAAGTTTTGCTCATATGCCTGATTCCATTTTTGGACCTAGTTTTCCTGTCCAGGGTTGCAAGTGTAATACCTGAAGAAAGTTCTGACAGTAGAAATATAGAATTTTTGGATACTCGAACCAGCCCTATTCATGTAAACCCAATATCCAGCCTGCAAGAGATTTCAATCTGGCCCTCCAACGTAACACCAAGACACTAATTATCTAACAGTCGTTACCTGGTTTAATACTGTGAGCAATCCTTATAGTACATTTGATATCATGGCCCTCGTCCGAGACACTGCATAGCTGTCTGGCCTGAGAACATATTCACTTTACTTAAGAATCCATTTCAGCGTAACTTAGCAGAAACATTCAACACAGAAGCTGATTGAATGAAGGCTTTGGACATAAATGAACATTCTAACTCTCCTTATTGCTCACGTGTGATCTTAGCTCGAGTATGAAAAGCAAGTGATAAGTCATCAGGATCAACCACACACGACTCGGTGTGAAACACACTTACACACAAACACATTTCCAACTTTGAACATAAGGCAAAATGAAAAACATGACAAAAACACAATTTTGCAAACAGATAAGTCTTCAAAAGGATATTAGTGCAAAACACAAGAATATCAACATCCTTGAATAAAATAAATAGCATGCCGTTAAGTGGCAAACTGACAAGTCTCGCGCCGTCACCTGCTGATGTGGACGTTGTCATTAGCTGAGCATCTTTTTTCACAACATAACTCTCGAGCACCATCTCACTCCTCTCTTTCGCTCCATCACTAGTTGACATTGAAATAAATTAAATTGCATCATATAAGCATTACTATTGCTGTTATTGTTATTATGATTATTACAATTTCAAATACATATTAATTGTTACGTTATTACGTAATTGTTCTTCTGCTACATAATTTACTTAGCATACAAATAGACATGCAGGCAAATCATGAAGTAATTTAAATTCAAGAAAATTAATATTATGGTACTCGATGTAAAGAAATAAAGAATCAAAGTCTAGTAAAACATATAAATCATTTCATATACACAACACAAAAAATTTCTAACAAAAAACATTGTGAGCAATCAAAGAAAACAATATGTAATCCAGTCTATTAAGACAGAATAAATGCACTAAAATATAAAATCCAGTGTTTCATTACCAAAGAAAAATCTGATATATAAAGTATATAAAGTATACCATTTTGCATATGTATGAAAGTAAGTACCAAAACATATCATCAATATAAAATACATATGGATGTGGTTCGATAAAAATCATGAACTCATAATATGAAATTAATGATGGTAAACCATTAACGAGCCTGACAACATACACGACAGAGCTCGTATATTAGAAAATCAAAATCAGCATAAATGGTAAATACTCATGAAAATGGTTAAATACCTTTGGCATCCATACATGGGTTAATATATATATGAAAACTCATACAGTACTCGAAATCCATTCCGTAGAGTGTATAAGAGCAATAATAGCATGTAAAATATGACCAAACTTATGTAAAATTAAAGTTGACTTCTACTGTAGTGTATATGGAAATATGCAGGACATCAGTAACCTTTCATATTGGCACCATTATAAGACTTATTTCCATGCAATCTTAATTCTTTCCTCACTCCCAAGGGAAATCTTACCACGTGTGGCCAGCACATGCATTAAACAAAAGAAAATTCAGGTCTGATAATACTGACACCCACTGGTCAGCGAAGTCAGACTTTACAAGTGTGCCATCAGAAACTTCAATCACCCTAGCATTCGCGCGAGGCCTGATATGCAATTTAAAAAAAACACATTGATCCACAAAAAAAGACAAATAATACAGAGGAGGCGATGGTCAGCATCGCACTCTCCATGGTGGGACCTTAACTTCCACGAACATCGAGTAGTGCACCGCTTGAGTTAGAGATGTTATGGAGACGCCTTATCAAAGACCGGCATCCGGAGCACCATACTGTCAAAACGCCAGGTGCTGTTTAAGTATTAAGAGGTGCCACGAGTGACGGTACCCATTCCATAAGGACGATTGAGTGATATTATTGTATTGCAGCCATCCACCAAGAGCCAAAGCTTGGTCAAATCTACGTTGCCCCTTGGACAGGACATGCCAAACCCTTCACATTCGTAGATCGCCATGGATGGATTACATATATTTATATAACTATACAGTATATATGTCCTCAAAATCACGAAAATATTCCATATATATATATATATATATATATATATATATATATATATATATATATATATATATATATATATATATATATATATACAGCCCAGGTGAAAGTTCCATTCATGACTAATTGTAAAATACAAGAACGACCGGTTATGTCTCGGAAAACAAATGAGTCCATTAGCATACTTTAGAATTCAAGGACAGCACACAGTTTAAGTTGCCTTTGTCATATATAACAGTATAGATGTTTTAAGACACAGATAACAAAATTTATGCTCTATAATTAGATATCTTAGGAACCACTGAAGCTCCAAGTCTAGTAAGAAGAGGTCTTAACATGTACAACTTAAATGGATCAGAAGGATTAAAAGGAATTGAGACTAAAATTTTACCGTTCCTTATCTTAACAGAAATTAAACTATAGTAAAGTCCAGCCTGTTGGTTTCCAAAACATTCAGTCATTAGTATTATAGACTATCTTCATTAAATCTTTAATAGGCAACAAATGTGGAGACAAAACTTTGATTGCTAAAGTTATGGCTTTAATGTAATCCTCAGTTTTCTCAATAAAAGATATTATCCTATTATACATCTGAGAAATTTTCATTTAGTAATAAGACAAAGTCGTCACCAATAACTGTGTCACCTAAATCTTGCAAAAATTTGTGGCATCATTTAATTCATCTACTAATTTATTAATGGTATGCAATCGCTTGCTTATTCAACTGAGATACAATCATATCTTGCTCATGTTCAAGTCTGTCGAATTCTTCTCTCTGAGATTTCAGCTTAATCAAATTTGCTATTCCAAGACCCCTACTTACCAACGAACCAACTAAACCTAAATCACTAAGAGTGGTGACAGGAGTGATATCTCCTTTCCATAACATCATGCGGTATAGACCACTGCAAAATCTCAGTAGCCTTCATTCTAGTGGCCACTAACGTATCTTTAACATCACGAAATAGCTTAGCCATATCATAAATATGCAATGTAGGGCCAGTATGGTTCACTGTAAAATGTCTTTCTTATTGATTCCAAATTATTCTGAAGCTGTACTAAGTCATCATGTAGTCTAAATGTATTATCCTCAGTCAGGAAAATTGCATCTAATGCCATTTCCATTATTAGTGTCTTAGCATACAAGTAGAAGTCAATTCCTTTTTCAGTTATAGTACCAGACCCTAATTTAAAATTCTCAAAGGAACTTTCCCAAGAAATAGCGACTGTGTAAGACATTAACATGATTCCAAAATATATGTAAGTAGGCTTCATGGTGGAACCTGCAACACAAATTTAACTTGTAATTGTGGTCCAGCATGCATTCATTCAACAAACTGGCAAGTATAATAAATAATTAATAAATACCATTAATGATAAAACTATATAATAATATACAATCAATATATAGCCTGTATGAAATATATGTATAAGTATATCTCGAACCAATGTTATTAAACAAAGACCTGTGAGACATGCACAGCCCTTATGCCACTGGGATTAGCAAGATTCTTACCTTCAAACGGTTCGCTATCAACAATTCCACTACTTGCAAAAGGACCCTCAAATAATAGTTAACTTGTAGTTTAAACCTTTCCTGCCATTCATTTTCACATATACTCACCAACAGCATATGGCTTATGTACTTTGCCATTTTGTCATGTTCCTTCTTCATAAATACATTTGCTTCCGTCAACGCTTAAAAACCAGTCAAACCTGATTTTACTAACATCAACAGCATTCCTCAATGGGTCAGGCATCGCCTCCAAATGGAGACCTCATTCTAACACCATAGACAGCTTCAAAAGGAGACATCTTTATTGATAAATGATATGCAGCATTAATTGTACAAACAACTGGTGGAATTGCCAAATCCCAATTAGGATCCATACCACCTATGGTAACCTTAAGTATATTTAAAATCTTGTGGTTCGTTCACTCTACCAGCCCATTGGATTCAGGATGATAGACTAACGTGTTAACTTTTCTTATATCCAAGAACAAACACAATGACTCTAAAAATGAATTTTGGAACTCACCACCTGAGTCCGATATCAGAATAATAGGAATAACATGGCGGCAAATGAAGCCATCATAAGACTCTTGCACATTCCTATGCTGTTTTATTCTTCAAGGGAAATATTTCCACAAACAAAGCTTCTGTTGCAATCAACATATATTTATTACGCCTTAGTTTTATTAAAGTTAATCAGCAAGTTAATGTGCACCCTCTGAAAAGCTTTTGAGGTTCTGGATATATACCTAATTCCACGAGTTTCTTAACACAACCCTCATCCTTGCGGCAAACCTCGTAAATTTTAATGAAATTGTGGATGTCATTGACACAGTAGACCAGTAAAACATATATGTGCTTTCTCAAACAGCAGAAAAACCTGACTGTGCATTAACCAACTGATTTGCACTAACTAGCATACTGTGTTTTTTTTTCTTAGGAATATTCCTGTTGAGTACTATTGGTTCTTTGTGCGTTTTATGAGTCAAAGAAAATTTTACTGCCATACTCCCTTTTCGATTTTTTTCCCCGGTTGCCATGGTAACCGAGTTGTTTACTGCTGCTCAATATCGCACCTAAAGCCCATTTTCAAACATAAATATTCATAGAAAACGTACAGAAAATAATATTTTTCACTCCTAAGCGAAGTAATCTCACGATATGGCTACCCTCGATAGAATAGCTGAAGTGAAGGATTTAGAAGATGGTAATATCAAGAAAATGAATAAATCTGAATTGATTAAAGCTCTGAAGACTGCAATAGCCCATATCAATGAGGAACCAAAACCTGAACTTACCTCTCTGACAGGCTTGGTGGATGAATCCCAGACAGAGAAGCAGATGGAATGCCAAAACAATGCATCAACGACATTGTCACTGCTGTTGTTCACGCATTAGGAACCCCTTATTCTTTTCAACAAGCAATCAGAGACAGAAAAAATGAAAAAGAACATACAAGGAAATGCATATAATCATGATGCTCTCGAGCAGTACTCCAGGAAGGAAAATATTAGAATTCATGGTGTCCCTGAAGATAGAGAAGAAGATACAACCGCACTAGCTGTGAACATCATGAATGAGGCTGTTAAACCTGAGGATGATAGGGAACCACCTGTGAAAACCTTCACACGAGCAGATATAAGTATTGCCCACCGGTTGCCGAGCAGAGGAGCGACCAAACCAATTATTGTAAGGTTTGTAAGGCGCGAAGACAAGCTTTTACTTATGAAAAACAAAAGTGGACTGCGTAGACGCCAAGGACCGAAAGTTTTCATCACGGATGATCTTACACCACTTCGAAACAAAATGCTACAAGCCCTTAAAAATGACGAAGGAATTGCTCGGGCATACAGTTTGGATGGTACAATTTTTGCTATAGAAAAAAGTGCAAGTGGAGGGGACGGTAGAAGAGTCAGGGTAAATTCCCCTGAGGATCTTTATAAGATAGGATGGAAAGAAGATAAGGTGAACAGTCACGGCCTAACTCTACAGTTTACATAGGAGAGGTGCGACCCCTTCATAAATGAAACGGATACGAAAACGAGACAGGACAGTGGAAATGGAATTGATAGCAACAAAGATAACTTGGATAAAAACTATGCAAAATATAAGTCATTCTCTGAGCTGAAGATAGCTAGTTTGAATGTTAATGGACTACACAGTAAAGCCAAATTTGGTATACTTGAGATATTTATACAAGATTTTGATTTTATTTGTTTATCTGAAACTAAATGTCATTATATAGACGATGACTTGTTCCCTGGGTACTTGCATTTTATTAAGAAAAAATGATATTACTCTTCCGTATGGAGGTATACATGGAATCTGTATGTTAATTAGAAGAGATAGAGAAAATATGTTACATTGATCGAGGACACAGTGTCTGATTCTTTATTATGTGTAAGATTTCATTGTAGGGAAACACAGAATGATATTATTATTTGTGCCTTGTATATTCCACACGAGGGATCACCTTATTGTTCATCTAATATCTTTGATGTTATTGCTGATGATCTTATGAACTTGAATGTAAAATATGAGTTACCAATTATATTAGCTGGTGATTTTAACTCAAGAACAGGCTTACTTAATGACTTTATGGAGAATGACCCTTTGCAAAATATCGATTTAAATGATTTTATTGATGAATGTCTGTTTAGCTCCAAAAGGGAATTAGAAGCTCTTGGTCTTAGCACAGATCGCTATAACAGTGATGTAATTACCAATAACCATGATCGTAACTTAATTGAACTGTGTAAAATGCTTGACGTTAAGGTAGTTAATGGGAGATTTGGGGACAGTGGCGTGGGGATTTCACTTGTTTCACAGCTAATGGTAAAAGCTGTATTGACTATTTTATTGTTTCTCCTAAACTTATGAGTAGCATTACGGATTTTAATGTTGAGCAATATGACAGGTGTCTGTCCGATACTCACTCGGCCCTCTCTATGGTATTACGTTTGGAAGAGACTTGTAATATGAGACCACCGGAAATACAGAGGGAAGAAAATTTAGATTTAGATAGTAAGGAAACCCATGATATGAATAACTTTGAATATGAAGAACTTAAAACAAAATGGACAAATGACATAAAAAATGAATATATGGAAGCATTCAATACTAGAGATATTAACTTATTAGACCAAAAATTAGATTCACTGAACCCTTTGAATGAACCCAGAATATTATAGATGATATTGTAAAAGATTTAGAAAATTATATATTGACCCTGCCAAACATTGGCATTTGTAAAAAAGTTTATCAAAATAAACCTAAAACTGGGGATTGCAAAGGGTTAGCAAACCATGGTTTGACAAAGACTGTTCTAGTAAAAGAACTGAATATATGAAAGTAAAAAAACAGGCTTAAGAAAATCAAAACAAATGAAGCTAGAAACGAACTGAAAGCTAGAGCTAAAACATATAAGAGAATAATTAATAAAGCTAAGAAATCTTTCAGAAAAAATTTCATAGAAATGTTAGAAATCTGAGAAAAAGTAGTAGTAAGGATTATTGGGACTTGTTAAAGAATACTGATAAGAGTGAGCTGATTTGTAAAATTGCACTTAAAGCATTTCGAGATTATTTTGCTAAACTCAGTCGAGGTAATGTTGAACCTGATGAGAGTGAACACCCTGATAATTTCGACCCAAGCATTATTAACCAGTTAGTTAACGAAGAATTAAATAGAGTTTTTACAGTAGATGAGATACAAATTCAAATAAAAAACTTAAGAGTACAAAAGCATGTGGTATTGATAATATTATAAATGAGTTCCTTAAAAACTGCCCTCATGATATGCTAAATGTGATATGCAAAATTTTCAACATAGTGTTGATCTCCTCAATTGTTCCATATCATTGGTGTATAGGGATAATAAAACCCATATTTAAGAAAAAGGATCCCCTGACGACCCAGATAACTATAGGGTACCACACTACTGAGCTGTGTAGCGAAGCTTTTACCGCTTGTGTCAATAAAAGGTTGACTGATTATATTGACAGCACTGGTCAACTTGGTGAGGAGCAGGCTGGTTTCAGGGAGGGATATAGTACTCTAGATCATATTTTTGTTTTACATTCACTTGTTAATTTCTATCTCCATCGAAAAAATGAGAATATACTGTTTGTTCGTTGATTACAAAAAAGCATTTGATTTGGTTGACAGGTCGTCCTTGTGGGGAAAAGTAATCTCACATGGCATTAACGGTAATATTATGGCTGTCATATATAATATGTATAATAATGCAAAATCCTGTGTGAAGCAGAATCACAAAATTTCTAACTTTTTCGAATGTAACATAGGTGTAAGACAAGGTGAGAATCTTTCCCCATTACTTTTTGCCATCTACCTAAATGATTTTGAGTTTTCTCTTAGCAGGGGGTATAATGGGATGGATATGTGCTCAAGGGAAATAAATGAAAAATTAAGTAGTATTGATATAGAAATGTTTTTGCGTATTTATGTTTTACTTTATGCTGATGATACTATTGTCATGGCTGAATCCCCAAAGGAATTACAAAATGCCTTAAACAAAGTAAAAGAATATTGTGATACTTGGAAACTTCAAATTAATGTTTCAAAACTAAAGTAGTTGTATTTTTCTAGAGGAAAAGTTAGAAATGTCCCGAATTTTAAATATGGTGAGGAGAGCATCGAAATTGTAGATGATTATGTTTACCTTGGCACTACGTTTAATTATAATGGTAAAATGGATAAAGCTATTAAGAAACAAGTCATTCAAGCACGTAGAGCACTATTTAGTATTTAATTAAATGTAAAAACTTGAATTACCCATTGATATCAACTGTGATCTATTGATGCTCTAGTCGTACCAATTTTGACTTACGGCTGTGAAATATGGGGTTACCACAAACTAGATCATGTTGAAACATTTCACAAGAAGTTCATGAAAAATCAGCTCTGTGTGAACAAGCGAACAGCAAACTGCATGGTATATGGGGATCTTGGCAGATTCAAACGGATGATTGGATTTTGGTTGAGAATTGTAAAATCAAAGGCGTCTAAATTGTCAAATGTTTTTTATCGTTTTCTTAGAATTCTGTACGAGTCGAATGAGTATAAGTCTAGTTGGATCCATAAAATTAAAACTATCCTTGATTCATGTGGTATGTCAAATATATGGGAACACCCAGAAAATTTCAATCACACGTGGATAATAAATAGCCTAGAAAATGAAACTCAAAGATATAGAGAGACAACAGTAGCATGCAGAAGTAGAAAGAAATATATTGTGTAGTAATTATAAACTTTTTAAGACTGAATTTGGCCAAGAAAAGTGTATTAGAAATTTAGATATACCAGAAAGAATTGCCCTTAGTAAATATAGGTGTGGTACCCACAAACTTCCTGTAGCAACTGAAAGATATTCTGGACTGGAGAATCAGCACCCTTGCAGACTATGCAACAGCACTGAAGTTGGGGATGAATATCATTATGTTTTAGTTTGTCCTGTGATTAGAGAAAAAAGAGAGAGATACCTTAAGCCCTACTATTGTAGAAGACCTACCACTTTTAAATTCAATCTGCTCCTCAATACAAGTAGTGCTAGGGAATTGAAAAGACTTGCAAAGTTTGTTAACCTTATAATGTCTTTAGTTTAGATTTAATACTTTCTAGGATTTTCATTATTCTGGTATTATTTTCAATGTATGTACTTTCCTTTGTCAGAATACCTTTTATGCTTAAAATATGTACTTGCTAAATATATGTGTACATAAATATAGTTGTAATCTATTGGTCTCTTCTTTTTGTGGTTTTTGTGTAAAATATATATATTTGTGTAATTTTGTAATTCTCATACTCCGGAAGGGGTCGATAGAATAAAATTTGCCTTTGCCTTTGCCTTTTGCCTCCTACATAATAATTCACCTGTCATAGAGTAAGTCTCACTACACAGCTTTTTATATGCAACTGTATTCTTGTCTTCTTGTAATGTATCTATTATAGGTTCTAGTTTTGCATCCTGTCGTCGTTCCCTAAGAAGAACATCATGACTCCATTCAGGGTTAATTACAAAATCAGGTTGCGATTCCAAAGATTCACATTCTTCATTAGTAACATCCTTAGACTGTGGTGCAAAATGTCATCATCGAAACAAGAAGGATTAATTATCTGAAATGGTACTAGATTCCTGTACAATGCATCAGCAATTATATTAGCCTTATCAGGATCATATTATAACTTAGCACCAAATTCCTGAATAATCATATGCCATCAAGTCAGTTTGGGGCTGAACTGAAAACCTTTAAAGAAATCACACAGGGGTTTGCGATCTGTTAACACATTAACTTCATAACCATATATAATATATCTGAAATTGCACAAGGCATTCACAATAGCTAAAACTTCCTTATCAATAACAGCATATTTGCATTCAGACTTTTTAAGTTTCCTTGAATAAAAAGTTATGGGGTGTAATTTATTATTCTTACACTGTAACAGCACTCCACCTCCCCCATAATCTGATGCATCATAGCAATGAAAAATGGGTTTGTATATTCAGGAAAAACCAGAATTGGTGAAGACAAAAGTTTTCCTTCAAAGTGTTAAAAGATCACTGCTGTTGAACATCCTGTTTAAAATCTATGCCTTTTCTTGTCAAATCTGTCAGAGGACCAGGAATTACCGAATGATTATCGTCATAAGCCCTATAATTTCCAGTCATACCGAAAAACTGTTGAACATATTTTACCGAGGTTGGCTCTGGAAAATTTGTAATGACTGCAGTCTTATTATTCACCACTTGTCAACCATCCTTAGAAAGAACATAGCCCAAATAAATCAATTCATCCTTAAAAAATTTATACTTTGACAATTTCACCTTTAAATTACACTGCAAAACCAATTCCAATTTCCTAAGGTGATCTTTGGGTGTGTCTGAAAACTCGTCTACATCGTCCATACAGGCATGAAGAATGTCACCTAACATATCATCATAACATATCACCAAAAAACAAATTAATCTTCCTTTTAAAAGTGATTGGTGCACAATGCAACCCAAAAGGCATCCTCAAGAATTCAATATGCCCCCTAGAAGTACTAAAAGCTGTGTATTTTGTACTACTCTCTTCCATACTACTCTCTTCCATTGGAATTTGGTGAAAAGCTCTTAACAGATCTAATGAAGTAGAATAAGAGTATCGACCTAGCACTGATAAAATATCATCAGTGTACAGTACAGTAAATTGATCTGGAACAGTTTCCTCATTGAGTTTGCAAAGATCAGCGCAACTATCCATGGAACAACAATCATTGGAAAATTATATGGGCTGACAGATTTCTTAATAACCCCTTCTTCAAGCATTACATTTACCTCCTCTGATATTTCATTTTGGAACTTTTTGGGAAGCCGATAAGATGGAACATAAATTATTTTGTTGAGGTCTTTGATCCTTATCTGGTGTTCAGTCACACTAGTCTTAACTAAATTTCCAATGTTAGTAGTAAATAAAGCACTGTACTGTGTTAGTAGGTCTGCAAACTTCCCCCTGACACTAGGTTCCTGAATATCTTTTTCTAACTTATCCATAATATACTTTAAAATACCATCATCTCCTGTTTAGCGAACATTGTCAACTTCTACTACACACAAGATTCTAAGGTGAAATAACTCAACATCCATTAAGGGTGTATTCTCATTAGCAATCCAATCCTCGTTTAAATGATAAAATGCTTTTATCACTGCCTGATGTTGACCATCAACAGAGTAAACCACCTTTGTTGCAGATAACCCATGAATTGTAATTGATTCATTTATTAACATAATTTATGAACCCTGTAAAATCTTCTTAGGTGTCACAATAATATAAGATGGAATGTTAGGTTCAATGACTTGGGACAAAGTACCAATTATTTGAGAATATGCATTATCTTTAGTTGCTTCATAAATCTCTGAAACAGACCAAGCACCAATTGGTTCCTCCATGTATGTAATTTTTGTCCTGAGTTAAGTTCTTAGCATCATAACAGTCTTGAAAAATTCCCTCTAAAACACCTCGCTTTCCTGGGAATATAACAATATTGTTCGGTGACATATGTAGACGGATAACCCAAAATTACCACTGGAAACATCTGGATCCCATCTACCGCAATTAATTCATCAGTAAAAATATGTTTACTTATATGGTATTGAACCTTAACAGCACCAACAAAATCCAATTTACTATTATTATCTATGCTTGCCAACCTCACGTGAATTTTCTCAGTGGGATGATAGCCAGGAAAAAACAAATGGTGGGTCTTTAGGCCTATCAAATTACAAGGACTACCTGTATCAAGGAACAAAATAAATGATTTATGGCGTTTACTCACTGTTTTTATTCAAGTTACTATGGATAAGGGTAAGTATACTTGTAATATCTAAGGCAGAAGGTTGGGTTTGAGGATTATAATGAGTATCACTCACCCCTGGTTCCTCCTGAGCAGCACGTTGATCAGGTAGAAGCAAAAAACGATTTTGCAACTTGAACCCAGAATCATCAGTCTTACCTTCAGAAATATCTGTCACCACACTTTTTTTCTTAGCAACTGGAAAATTCCGTACATTGGAAGATGACCCTTGTTCTTGTATGGCATTAACTTGTGTTTTACCTTAATGGATGTTTTGGTTATTCCCCTTTTTTCTGTGAATTTGTTTTGTAAGCTTCTTATTCTGAAAATTCTGATTGTGATTAATATATTTCCTATTATTATAATAACTAAAAACAGAGTGGGGGTCCAAGTTGGGACACTTGGAACTATGCTTCTTTACTTGATCAGTAACTGTCAGTTCACTAGAGGTTTTGTCAAACTTGCCATCAAAACAACAGATCACCCTGTCCTTTGGCAAGCTAGTCATTAAAGCTTGTTGCAATAAGCGACATATCTGTAGTATCTGTTTTTACAATTCACCCAAGATGAAGTAGCCAATTCAGAACGCCACTCAGCCATTTTGTCAGTAATTAAGGCTGTCTGCTCTATCAAAGAGAGAAACTTTTTATCATTTAATTTTAGGATACTTCATAAAGTCAGCACTTCATCTAAATCAGATTCCGCCCCATATGCCTGTCTCAAAATAACTTTAAATTCGTCTCATGTCTTACAGGATAGGAAGGAAATAGTTCTCAACCAACTACCTATATCTCCCTTTCTGCATTTGAATTGTGGGGTATTTAATATGTTTAGAGAACAAATGTGCTTCAGTCGAAATAATCCAACCTTCTACCCCTTTTGGTAACAGTCCATATACAACACTCTGAAACGGCACTATTAGCAGAGCATGTATTCACAACCAAAAAAATATTCTTAATATCTGCATCTATCAATGTACTAGAATCATTAATGTTATTTTTTCGCCTGTGGGTGCTTCTACTAGTAATTGTTCTCCCACCAAAGGAACTATGGGAATACACATGCCTTGAACGTAACCTCATACATACATTAAAAGAAGATCAAATTGCATCACCAAACCAAAAGAACATAAGAAATAGCCACAAGAAAAAAATCTATTGGGTAAGAACTTACAGAATGGCTGCTCTTATGATCAATTATCAACTAAATACTGTTCAATTGTGTAGAAGATGACTTGGCGTCCGCCTTAGAATACCTAAAAAACTTGTAGACTTAACTGGTCTTTGAAGGAAGATTCTCCAGTGGTGCTGACTTGCGGGAAGTAGAGCATTTCCGATGATGTCACAAGCAGAAGATAAGTTTTTGTTTGTAGTTCAGAAACATGGCTTACCATCATCTTGAAGTGGGGGTCAAGTGGATGTTTTCTATGTATGCGTACCAATAGTAGTGCAACATTCTTTCATGAGCCAGTATTTCACATCTCCCTCGAAGGGTGGTAATCTTGCTTTTCTACAACTCTCTTGGAAGGTGGTAATCTTGCTTTACTACATCTCTCTTGGAGGGTGGTAATCTTGCTTTTCTACATCTCTCTTGGAGGGTGGTAATCTTGCTTTTCTACATCTCTTGGAGGGTGGTAATCTCTCTACATCTCTCTTGGAGGGTGGTAATCTTGCTTTTCTACATCTCTTGGGGTGGTAATCTTGCTTTTCTACATCTCTCTTGGAGGGTGGTTTTCTACATCTCACTTGGAGGGTGGTAATCTTGCTTTTCTACATCTCTTGGAGGGTGGTAATCTTGCTTTTCTACATCTCTCTTGGAGGGTGGTAATCTTGCTTTTCTACATCTCTCTTGGAGGGTGGTAATCTTGCTTTTCTACATCTCTCTTGGAGGGTGGTAATCTTGCTTTTCTACATCTCTCTTGGAGGGTGGTAATCTTGCTTTTCAACATCTCTCTTGGAGGGTGGTAATCTTGCTTTCTACATCTCTGGAGGGTGGTAATCTTGCTTTTCTACATCTCTCTTGGAGGGTGGTAATCTTGCTTTTCTACATCTCTTGAAGGGTGGTAATCTTGCTTTTCTACATCTCTTGAAGGGTGGTAATCTTGCTTTCTACATCTCTCTAGGAGGGTGGTAATCTTGCTTTTCTACATCTCTCTTGGAGGGTGGTAATCTTGCTTTTCTACATCTCTCTAGGAGGGTGGTAATCTTGCTTTTCTACATCTCTCTAGGAGGGTGGTAATCTTGCTTTTCTACATCTCTCTTGAAGGGTGGTAATCTTGCTTTTCTACATCTCTCTTGAAGGGTGGTAATCTTGCTTTTCTACATCTCTCTTGAAGGGTGGTAATCTTGCTTTTCTACATCTCTCTTGGAGGGTGGTAATCTTGCTTTTCTACATCTCTCTTGGAGGGTGGTAATCTTGCTTTTCTACATCTCTCTAGGAGGGTGGTAATCTTGCTTTTCTACATCTCTCTTGAAGGGTGGTAATCTTGCTTTTCTACTTCTCTCTTGCTTTTCTACATCTCACTTGGAGGGTGGTAATCTTGCTTTTCTACATCTCTCTCTTGGAGGAGGTAATCTTGCTTTTGTACATCTCTCTTGGAGGGTCTCTCTTGGAGGGTGGTAATCTTGCTTTTCTACATCTCTCTTGAAGGGTGGTAATCTTGCTTTTCTACTTCTCTCTTGCTTTTCTACATCTCACTTGGAGGGTGGTAATCTTGCTTTTCTACATCTCTCTTGGAGGGTGGTAATCTTGCTTTTCTACATCTCTCTTGGAGGGTGGTAATCTTGCTTTTCTACATCTCTCTTGGAGGGTGGTAATCTTGCTTTCTACATCTCTCTTGAAGGGTGGTAATCTTGCCTTTCTTCATCTTTTCTCATCTCACTTGGAGGGTGGTAATCTTGCTTTTCTACATTCTCTTGGAGGGTGGTAATCTTGCTTTTCTACATCTCACTTGGAGGGTGGTAATCTTGCTTTTCTACATCTCTCTTGGAGGGTGGTAATCTTGCTTTTCTACATCTCTCTTGGAGGGTGGTAATCTTGCTTTTCTACATCTCTCTTGGAGGGTGGTAATCTTGCTTTTCTACATCTCTCTTGGAGGGTGGTAATCTTGCTTTTCTACATCTCTCTTGAAGAGTGGTAATCTTGCTTTTCTACTTCTCTCTTGCTTTTACTTCACTTGGACATCTCACTTGGAGGGTGGTAATCTTGCTTTTTACATCTCTAGGAGGGTGGTAATCTTGCTTTTCTACATCTCTCTTGGAGGGTGGTAATCTTGCTTTTCTACATCTCACTTGGAGGGTGGTAATCTTTTTCTACATCTCTCTTGGAGGGTGGTAATCTTGCTTTCTACATCTCTCTTGGAGGTGATAATCTTGCTTTTCTACATCTCTCTTGGAGGGTGGTAATCTTGGGAGGGTGGTAATCTTGCTTTTCTACATCTCTCTGAAGGGTGGTAATCTTGCTTTTCTACATCTCTCTTGGAGGGTGGTAATCTTGCTTTTCTACATCTCTCTTGGAGAGGTGGTAATCTTGCTTTGTACATCTCACTTGGAGGGTGGTAATCTTGCTTTTCTACATCTCTCTTGGAGGGTGGTAATCTTGCTTTTCTACATCTCTCTTGGAGGGTGGTAATCTTGCTTTTCTACATCTCTCTTGGAGGGTGGTAATCTTGCTTTTCTACATCTCTCTGGAGGGTGGTAATCTTGCTTTTCTACTTCTCTCTTGCTTTTCTACATCTCACTTGGAGGGTGGTAATCTTGCTTTTCTACATCTCTCTTGAAGGGTGGTAATCTTGCTTTTCTACTTGCTCTCTCTTGGAGGGTAATCTTGCTTTTCTACATCTCACTTGGAGGGTGGTAATCTTGCTTTTCTACATCTCTTGGAGGGTGGTAATCTTGCTTTTCTACATCTCTCTTGGAGGGTGGTAATCTTTTTTCTACATCTCTCTTGGAGGGTGGTAATCTTGCTTTTCTACATCTCTCTTGGAGGGTGGTAATCTTGCTTTTCTACATCTCTCTTGAAGGGTGGTAATCTTGCTTTTCTACTTCTCTCTTGCTTTTCTACATCTCACTTGGAGGGTGGTAATCTTGCTTTTCTACATCTCTCTTGGAGGGTGGTAATGAGCCTGCCACCATATTTTATACATTTTGGTATTTGATAGATTGGCTGTTAAATGGAAATCATGGCTCCATTATAGACTATATTATCAAGCTATAAAGTAAATTAGGAGTCCTTTGTCTTGGCTCGAGTATGAAAGGCAAGGGATAACTCATCAGGATCAAACACACTTGACTCGGTGTGAAACACACACACAAAAACATTTTCAACTTTGAACATGAGGCAAAATGAAAAATATGACAAAAATAGTTTTACAAACAGATAAGTCTTCAAAAGGATGTTAGTGCAAAACACCGAGAATAGCAACATCCTTGAGTAAAATAAATATTATGCCGTTAAATGGCAAAGTGACAACAGTCTTGAGCTGTCACCTGCTGATGCGGACGTGCGTTGTCATTACCTGAGCATCTTTTTTCATAAACATAACTCTCGAGTACCATCTCACTCCTCTCTTTCGCTCCATCACCAGTTAATATTGAAATAGATTAAATTTTATCATATAAGCATTACTATTGTTGTCATTGTTATTATGATTATCATCATTTCAAATACATATTAGTAATTACGTTATTGCACTTGCAATTCTGTCTAGTACTAGTTGTTGTTTTGATATCATGGTTATTATTTTACTCTAGTAATTTTGATGATCCCTTAAAATATATTCCGATCGTTTTTGAGAAGTTAAGGAAACACGAATTAGCTGTTGGACTAAGTAAATGCTTTGCATTCGAAACTTCGATTTTTGATCACCCTATTTTAAACTTGACTAATATTAGTGAAACTTTCTTTTCAAGAACTAATGCTTCAAGCGATGGAATGGGTGCTGTGCTGTTGCAGGAAACTGAGTGTATCCCAAAAGCTGTTTATGTCTGTAAGAAATTCTCTAAAACTGAAAAAATTACTCTTCCATAGAAAAGGAATGTTATGTCAAGGTATGGGGAATCCAGAGATTTAAAGGGCATCTTTATGGGAAAGAATTTGTTCTTCAAACAGACCACTTGCCACTCGCCTATTTGAAGAACCTGAAGAATAAAAATGACAGCTTACTGAGATGGGCCTTAGAAATAAAACCTTTTTTTATTATGTGCAGAATATAAAAATGTAAAAACTTCAGTTGTTAACTACCAAAGTAGCCCTAACCCGACTAGCTCGTAAGTTAAAATTTTCTTCGTATCTTTATTTCAATACTATTCATTTTATATAGCCTATTGTTATTTTGTATAAACTGTTATTTTATGTGCACACTATTTTGTATGTTAGTTTTGCGTATGCAAATAGTGATATGTTTCGTGGATTCTTATTTAGTGTCGATTTATATTTGTGGGATACCTCTCTTTGATATATCACTACTTACATCTGACGACAGCTACGCTATAAGTCACGATTGCTTATAGTTCCTGGATTTTAACAGTTTGCTACTATAACTTCCATTAGTTTCTGGGTGATACATTACCTACTTTTACCGACTGTTTGCAATGAATGTACAGATACTGCACATTCTTAATTTAACTGAGAACTTTGCCCACTGCTGGCTCCAAGCAACATGTTAGCTGTCGTGGTTCTGACTAAATGTTTTTCGGTAGCCCCGTTGTAATTAATAGCTAATTATCATTCTTAATTAGCTGTAAGTGACTGTATACTTTGTGCATTGACATACGAGTATATATGTCAATAAATGTATAATATCTATTTCATTTTTTTTATTGACATAAAGTTTTGAACCTATGTAAATGGCCCATTAAGAGGCAAGGAAAAGGCTACCTGAACAACTCAAAATCTAGACACACGTTTTGACACCTGAAGGCCAATTTAAACGCCAGCTTTCTTTTATTAATTTACTTTATACTGAAACACCATAAAAGGGTAGCTTGAAACATTATTAGTTGGTATCTTAAGGATTGATTCTGGATTTTTTTAAAATTCCTTTTGCCATTAAAAATTTTCAAGTGTGTAGGCCAGTTTAGTCTAAACTCTTATTTCTCGGCAAATTTCATTCTTGGATAATGCTGGTATGTGGAAGGCAGGTAGTTTAGGGGTTGGTGATTACTTCCTGATTATATGCTTTACTTCGACCTATCAGTCAATGCATCAGGTCCATTTAAATATCAACAACTTATTTGTCTCTGGCTGTATGACGGTTACCATGTAGGTGCAGGTTGAGTCTTTGCTAGAGATGATTTTGAAAGTCACAAGTTCTAACTCACAAGTCTGTTTAAGGCAACGTTGATTTTTATGAAACAAGGTAGTCAGGTACCTTTAAGGTAGGTGATATTGTCAATAAATATTTTTCACTAGATTATATATTTCGAGGCAGAAGATGTTTTTAAAGAAAAAAATTTATTTTTTTTTTCAATATAGCAACAGATATCTATGCATAGAGTCTTAGCATTTTTACAAAAATGATTATTAAGTGACAGGGTGACCCAGGAACTTAGAGTATTTTATCTCCAATCTACCAAACACTTATCATTTAATTCCCCTGAAACCCTCTCACTCTTGTACTAGTTTTTATTATCTCTTACTGTCTTGACAAAAAATTCATTAAAATCAATTACATCAAAGTAATGGTTACACATAGTGAAATTGCTCTATGTAATATCCACGCCAAATGGTAATCTCCCTTCACCAGACCAGAAAGTTATTATTATTATTATTATTATTATTATTATTATTATTATTATTATTATTATTATTATTATTATTATTATTATTATTATTATTATTATCTGACATATAAAAATTTACATGTGGAACAGAGCAAATAAGATATTTTTTTTGCACAGCCATATTCACGAGTTCCACGTCACACAGTAAAAAAAAAAACATAATAATAAATATATCTCAAAATACAAAAATAGAAATCTATAAATCCCAACACAAGCAAAGAGCTAAAGGCTGACGTTCTGAAATGATATTATAGACTCTTTGGGTCCCATTCTGAGAACTTATGCAGTCATTCCAAACCAATATATTTTTGGTATCATGTCAAAAACACACTTGTCTCTTTTAATGAAAATTCTCGTACCTCTTTGTTTTCGGTTATTATTGACGTTTTCATCTAGATTTACACTGTTACCTATAGATCAGCATATCTTCCCTTCCGTACTATGAGAAATTTGATAAAACTGGACGATAAAAAAATTTAGATCTATCTTTTTTCATAAAAAAATTCTAGTTCTATGGCGCCATATAACTTACAATCATCTGAGCCTTTCATGAGGAAATCTGATATGTAAGGGTATTTGCTTTTACAGTTAAATCTCCTCATAAAAACATGACAACATTTCCAATTACCGAATTCAGGATAGAATTACAAATGTAAGTTCCCCTTCTTATTTGTCATCATTCAGAAATGGACTGACATAAGAAGAAAGAAAAACAGAAAGAGATAAACACGAGGAGGGCCTATTGATCATAGGATCCTTCTTTGTTATTTGCAAGATTCTCCCTCCCACCCTCCCCTCTCGCCTTTAAACGGGGCTACTACCTTCCATCTCGCCCGCAATCCCCCTCCAGCAGATCAATAGTGGAAACATTCCGGTTGAATTGATAATGTGAATAGTCTTCCGTCGGTTCTGACTGTGAGACACTTGGGACTGAATTGGTTTTTGCCTACAAGATCATTAATGCATACGGATAACGATACTGCTTGAGCTGAGATGTTATTAATCCTTGATGAATGCAATGAATGTACGGTAGATAGTAACTACCATCAATTGCTAAAGGATACACAATTGACATTTAGACTCCCTTTCCTATACCTGCTTTCCTTATGTGGTATCAAAATGTTTTATATTTCGTAGAATTCCAAACTGGGGTGCTGTAGTGTGAACATTCATTTAAATCAATAGTACTGATATGTTCTTTCTAGTCACTGTATTAGCGTGGGAAAATGAAATCCCTAGAATAAATGGGAGGTGACTCATAGGGCATAGTGTAGCCAGTAGTAATATTCACCAGGCAAGTGTCTCAAGCGCAAGGTTTTTTTTTTTCGAAGTTCCCCTAATGTAAATGCGTTGAATAAAAAAAACTACAGAATTCAGTATTAAATAGTAACTATCAATTACTAAATATATTTTGTCTGATGTCAAAAATGTCTTAGATTAATGGCAACCGTCACTAACATAAAAAAATGAATAAATAAATGAAAGTATACAACCGAAAAACTGCTGACTTGGCCATGTGCATACAGGGTTCAAAAGGGGAACACATATGGGAAGAAGATTCATGTAGGAAAGGATCACCTCTGGATATAAATACTGATGTGTAAATTACAGACAAACAGGAGCAAGACTTCACTGCAGCATGCAGTAGTTATACCCAAATGGGAACAAGGTCGACCTGTATAAAAAATTATTTACTGTGAAGATAGGAATAAAGTAACCAATACACAATTCCATAAGAGAGGAATATACTACTATAGTGAACACATGACTACTTTGAAAGAACATTCATGCTCAAACCAGTCCTAAAGTTACAAAATTGAAGCTGTCTCACAACAATGTCCTATTTTGTTGAATAAGTGATGATGATCCTGTTCTGAAGGACTATGTTTCTAGCTGTGAAAATACTAGTTAGTTCACCAGAGATCAGAAAAATGAGTGAATAAAACTTAATATCTGAAGCGACTTGTAATTTATATGGTCCAGCTACTTCCCTCTGACCTATTGCATGTCACTTCTATTTCAAAACTAAGAATAGTTAATTTAACAGATTCAGTGGCTGAGCAGACAACAGTTAAAACTGAAATGTCGGCTTGCAACGTCTGAAGTGATGATCTTATAATGGGGCAGCGAGTAAGAGGCAGGTTCAAGGTATTCTGAATTATTGTCACAAAATCTCTGACAGGACAAGAACTCTTGCAAGCTTAAAAGTGGCATTTGGCATTATGGAAAAACAGAGGGACATCTATACACAGTCAGATATATTTTCTTACACATGAAGAATGGTTAACAATTCTATATACAATTTAGGAAGAGATTTCAAATACATGTGGTTGGAAAGCTTGCAATACCTTACATACATTAGTAATTACAGTTCTAGCAAGGACAAAAATTATCTTCTTAAAAATGCATAAAAGATCATCTGAATCAGGATCGCTGGATCTGTGTTTCCTGAGAGTACTTGGTGTGCCATGTAGATTTTGTTTTGAAGTGAGGATACCCTGAGGGTTTCGGCGACAAATCTGGACCTCACAGTAACCCTCCCCCCACAAAAGTAAGCCTAGGGGAGTGGGTTGTAGTTTGGGAAATAGGCTGGTTTTAATCTGCCAGCAGAGCTCCGCTGAAAATATACAGGAAAAGGACCATGAATTTGTCGTTTGGCAGGAAGTTAGGATCAACTGATGTGTTAGAAACACAAGGTGCATTTACAGGAGAGAACCAAACTAATTTATGTCCCACCATATAGGATGCCCTTTAAAATTAGGGAGCAAGTTGAGCAGGAGGTTAATAAGTGGGAAGAGGAAGGTTAATTAGGCCTAGTTCCTCATTGTTTAATTTTCTATTGCTGGCAGTGCCTAAAAAGGATGGCTTGATCTGCGTATGAGTGGATTTCAGGAAGATGAATGAGAAAACCATTCCCGATAGGTATCCAGTGGCATGTCTGCCAGATATGTCTGTGGATATTGGGGATAAGAATAATTATTCTTCAATTGATCATATGCAAGGGTTTTTGCAAGTGCATCTTAGCGAGGAGAGTCATGGTTTCACCGCCTTTTCAATACCAAAAGGGCATTTTGGGTTTAAACAAATGTCTTTTGGTTGGTCAGGTAGTCCTATGACATTCACAAGGTTAGTAAATACTGTCTTGTGTGGGATGTTAGGGAAAATTGCCTTCGTTTATATGGATATCTTGATAGCCTCAGACACTATAAAGGAAAATTTAGAGGTGCTTAGGGAACTTCTTAGGAGACTTAGGTTAGTGGGTTTGAAGATTAAACTAGCCTAGTGTGATTCCTTGGAGAAAAAGTATTGCATATTTAGGTCATGTCATCTCTAAGGAGGAGGTTCAAATTAACAATGACAAAGCTAGGGCCATCGTAGACTTTCCTGTCCCGAAGACAAGAAACAGGTTAGGTCAATTATGGGGATGGCTGGGTTTTTTAGGAGGTTTGTGAAAGGGTTTTGCACGTTGTCAGCTCCCTTGACAGATGCTTTAAGGGATGATATACAATTTTCAGGGGATGAGTTGCAACAGTTAGCCTTTCAGAAGGTCAAAGATGCTTTAATGAGTCTTTCAGTTTAAAATTTCCCGGATTTTACACTTCCTTTTACGTTAGTGACAGATGCCAGTCAGGATGGCATAGGTGCCTGCTTAATGCAGAAATTTAAGGGTAAATTACACCCAATTGCTTTCTATAGCCAAAAGCTCAAGACACGGGAGAGTAATGAGAGGTTGATGGTCACCATTGATAAGAAGGTCTTTGCTGTTGTGTCTAGTTTGGTTCATTTTAAGAGGTTATTATTGGATAGCAAAGAGGAGGTTCTTACTGATCATAAGCCATTGTTGGATCTCTTTAATAAGCCAGATCTTACCCTTAGGAGAGCTAGGTGGTTTTTGATGCAAAGTTGAAGTATATTGAGGGCAAACGATGTGGTAGCAGATGTTCTTAGTAGGAATTTTGTTGACAAGGAGGGTCACTGTGTGTGTGTGTGTGTGTGCTGTAAGTGGTAAATGTATAGACTGTGATATGAGTCTAGTAGAAGCTAAACAGGATGAGGATGAAGTTTTAGCAGATGCAAAGGCGTTTCTTAGAGGTGAATTAGTTGGGAAGGGTTATAAGTTGACTTTTGAGTGTCTGGAGCTAGAGGGTAATTTGTCAGTTAGGAAAATTAGGTATAAGTTGAGTAGTGAGGATAAAGGTGATACAACAAAGATAGCTGTCCCAAAAAGCCTAGTCCCTACGGTTTTGGATATCGTTCATTGTAGGTTTGGTAGTCCACATTTGGGGATTGAGAAGATGTACCAGAATGTGTGGGGTAAATTCTTTTGGAAAAACATGCTCTCATCAGTGGAAAATTTTGTGAAGGGAAGTTCAGTTTGTAATACATGCAAACCAGCGAGTGTTACCTCTTGTAAGCTGGGTTCTTTTCCTATCCCTAGTGGGCCTTTTCAGAGGGTGCATATGGATATAGTTGGGAATTTTTGTGAGTCAGGATACAGTTATAGGTATCTGTTACTTATTGTTGATAAGCTAACTACGTTTGTAGAGATTTTCCCATTAAAGCATAAGACGGCGGAAGAGGCGGCTATTGCATTTTTCAATGGGTATATTTGCCGTTATGGGGTTCCTGAGGTTCTTATTACAGATAATGGGAGAGAATTTGTGAATAAGATTATGGAGTGTCTTGCAGAAGTTATGGGGATAAAGAAAGTAACTATTATTCCATACACACCAAAAGCTAATGGATTATGTGAACGGGCCAACAGGAAAGTAATTGAGGCTCTCAAAGTCACTGTAGGTGGGATTGATCAGAACTGGGATAAGTACTTAGATGCGGTTCCACATAGCATAAATACGATGGTTAGCGACACAATTGGTGTTTCGCCCAATGGTTGAGAGAAGCAACGCAAAATCTGTAAATGTAAAAGTTGCAGTTGGGGATAATGCATTCTTGAAGGCGAATGTTAGGAATCAGTTGAACTATAAATTGGGGCCTAAGTTTGAAGGTCAATTTCGAGCAGTTGAAGTAAAGAAAGGAAATAGATTTATTGTCCTTGATGAAAAAACTAGGTTGTCTAGATTAACACATATATCGAAGATCAAGAGAACAACCTAATTGTAGTTGGGGTCTGGTTTGCTTGTATTTTTTGGGTTTGTTTCTTTTACCTCTCCCTTTTCTCAGTTTTATGGTTAAATTGAGTTGGGCAGCTGTTTATGTTTTTCCCTTCTGAGCAAATGCGGCAGTTTAGCATAGTTTTCTCCTTTTCTTTTTGTTTGGTAATGATGTTGTATATCGTTTGGGTTTTCCATGATTATTCCTGAACCCTTTAACAGGCACTACCAAAAATAATGGTGGCAGTAAAAAACTCTCTTAGTACGTTGTAGTACAACCAAATTTAAGACATTTTTACTTCTGTACATTTTTTTAAATTTTGCAAAAATGGGATCATAGACCCTCAACGAAGTGTCCTCAACAGGACCACCGCGCAGTTCATGGGAAATGGTCTTTTGACAGCAGTGTCCTGAACTGGATGTTTTTCTCAATTGAGATAAACTTTTTCAAGAAATTTTGATTACCTTCTACAGTATTTTAGTATCTTTTCTGGTGGCTTAACTTTCACGTTCAATACTTTTACCTTTCATATTTATAACTCAGCATGTTATTTTTTTTTACATTATTCTTAATTTCCATGCATTATTATATTAATATTTCAACCTTTTATGCATTGTTTCATTATGCTGTAATAAGTAAGACATAATAAAAATTATAGTGAACTAATTTTTATACCTTTACTGGAAAAAAAGTTTCACCTACATCAGTTTAAAAAATAGTCAAATATTTCAATAGAGCACTAGAAAATAATGTCCATATTCATATCATAACACTATGATAGGGCGCAAAACAGTTCCTGGCACCAGAAAGACACAGTGCCACATTGCAATGGTTTCACATCCACTTGGACCTGTGGATATTCTTCTTGGTGCAGCAGTTTTTACAAGTCTGAATCATGGGGGTGAAGACAGTACATGGAGAGTGGTGGTATCAGTGCTAACAGCTTTTGGCACCTCTGACCTCTGGTTGGGAGCATTGCATTCCCAACGGACTCCTGAGTAGCAGAGGCAGAGGGAGTGGCTGTTGAAGGAGTGACCTCCTCGTGGCATGAGAGAAAACTCTTGGCTTCCTGCGCATTCTGCAGTACCTGGAGATGGAGAGGCAAAAATTCTTCAGGGGTATGGGTTTGTCATTTAGCCTTGTGATATCCCTCTTGTAGACTAGCCAGACATTGGCAATGGATACATCACTGCAATATCTGAAGATCTTGAGTGGCCAGCATCTTGACCTTGTAAAGATGGCTGAGCATGTCACTCTTGTAGATGCCACCCACCTTAGCATTGTATTGCTTTATCACATCAGGACAGGGGACATCAACCTTCTCTTTGGCATCTCTGTCATACCTCTTGACAGATGTCAAGGGTTCTACTCCTGCATCAGTGGACAACATGCCAGAACACCATTACAGCTCCTGTAGTCCATGGTGCCTCATTTGGTCTTCTTGCTGTTGAGATGGGCAGTTGGTTTCCTGTCCTAGTCTCCCTGGCAGTGCCAAAATAGCAGCACTGGTAGATGTCCCTCAGGTGTTCAACAAGACCAATGCTGGTGAAGAAGTTGTCTGTATACACATGTCTTGTTTGGGTGCCTGACTGTCCTGAAGGGAGGTGGTAACAGCTTTGGCCCTCATGTTCATGAGGGTCTCTTCTTCAAGCAACTGGACTGTGTGGGCGATGAAGGTAGTCCATCATTGATACATGAGTATATCATGAATAATGCTATCTATACTGGCCCTGCAGAAGAACTTGTAGCCCCATTTATCTGGATTGTTATGGATATAGTAGCGCAAATTCTGGCTCTACTTCCTTATAGGCCATTCAATTACAGGCCACCATAACCTCATCTGCACTTTGATGAGGTGTGTCAAGGATGCACAGGAAGTTCTTCGTGATGGCAGTGATGACCCGTCTGACCTTGTAAAACCTATCTTGAGTGGTGGTAATTTGCTGGTTATCACTGAAATGATTCCTTGCTCATATGAGCTAAAACCTCTATGAGGAAATAAATGCTGCCACTTGAGGCATCCTTGTGTCAGGGGCCTAGTAGTTCTCAATGCTGAGGAACACAATCACCTCCAATGTGTCAGTCTTGAAGGGCATCCCGAGGTCGCTCTGCCTAGCATAAAGGTTAATCTGAAAGACTAGGTGCTCCACAAGATCCATGTCGAAGAGATCACTGAAGTAGAGGAAAGGGGCAGAAATAGTCTACGTTCCTGCATGTGCATAAGGTGCCAGTGTTGGGTTCCTGATGTCCTCCATTATCCAATTCCTTTGAATGGTGGCACCCTGGCTGCCAGTGCCATCCTCCTCGTCCTCCTCCTCATCTTCCCACTCCGCCTCTGCTACTGCTGCTGGTGGTGGGGTAGCAAATGTTGACTGCTGGAAAAAGAGAAAAAACAACTGTCAATATATCTATAATAAACACAGAGAATGCAGAAACATCTCTCTCTCTCTCTCATAATATATATATATATATACTATATATATATATACACACATATACATATATATAAACATATATATATATATATATATATATATATATAATATGCATACATACACATACACATACATATATATATATATATATGAATATATATAGATATATATATAGAGATATATATATATATATATATATATATATATAATTATTCTTTACATTTTCCTTTTTACGTTTTTCCTGGCGATTTAGTTTGAAATATTCTCTGAGAGACAGGTAGCAACAATTCAGAGTAATTTAGCTTGTGATTCTGCCTTCGTGGGTCCAGGAAAACATAAAAAAGTGGAGAAAACAAAGGGAATTTCATATGAGCATAAGGCTCTTGTAAAGAGGAGAATATTACGTAAGACACTTGGGCAAATTTGCAGGAGTGTATTTACATAAATGATATTAGTACGGAAAGAGGAATGGTAGTGGTTTATTGATCCTGGAGGAGATTCCTATGGGACCAGATGAAAACTGGGGATTCCAGACACAGTCCAAGAAGACTTTCACGATATAGGGTCCTCTGAAATGAGAGATATGCACATTATCGCCATTAAATGAAAAATAGACAAAAGAATAATGAATTTGAAGCTGCTGAGGGTGCCAAGGGGCTTCGAATGAATTAATGATGTTTAGCACTGCGACACTCAAGGAACACGGACATTTGACAAGAGATTGGTGATTACTGGCTCTCAAATTAAGTAAATGTTACGAGACAAAAGCGTGACTGAATGGACGTCTTCCAGAGCACTTTACCATAAGGCAGATTTGGTACCAGCGCGAAGCGGTCCGTGGATGACTTGCGATTTCCGATGGCGAGTTCTTCCCTGTTAGGATGCGGGGCTTCCATAAAAGGGCAATGCGATGGGGACTTCACGAAGGGCTCGGCAAATGGGCAGTGGGTCAACGGTCTGGCGGTAACACGTGGGATTGGGCGGGGGCACAGAGGGGAAAGTATGCTTTGAAGGCAACGTGGTTAGGCCAAGGGCACTGCCAGGGGCATGGCATGGTCACTCCATCCAATCCAGCGCACTTGTGAGAGCAGAACTCAGTTTTTTTCTGCTTTTATCTCCCTCCTATGGGGCAGGGGCGTCCAGCACATAGGGTTGAATCATTTTCAGCTGATGCCCGCAGAGGGGTTTTTGCCGTAAGAAGACGACCAGGCAGAAATCACTTTTTGCCTCGAAGAAAGATCTACTTAAAGGAGTGGCCTTCAATACATTTTAATCTCTTGTATTCTGACGTGCGAAATCTCGATAGACAGGTGATTGTCCGACAGTAATTGAAAACAACAAAAAAAACAAAAAAAAAGGGGGAGCAATTTGCTAGCGAGTTCTTGCTAGTATGATAATATATATACTAGCAAGATGATATAATACCTATCTTCGGGTGTGTACACGATATATATAAGAATGAGTGGCAAATGCTTTATATATTCTACATTCTGCCTTTGCAAATGAACTACTATATATTTATGAAACTATATACATTACTTTTAATAACACATTGGGGACAAATTTCTTAACACGATGCAAGGTGATTTAAACACTTGCAAAAGAGTAATTGCTTTAGATTTGGGTGTACACATTTATAACTTTATAAAGTGACATATAACAATGAATTAATTAGGATTATAAGACCAAGTACATGAGGCTATATAGTAAACGAATGAAGAGAAAGGCTATTGTTCAAGATATATATATATATATATATATATATATATATATATATATATATATATATATATATATATATATATATATATATATATATATATATATATATATATATGTATATATAATATATATATATATATATATATATATATATATATATATATATATATATATATATATATATATATATATATATATATATATATATATTATATATATATATATATATATATATATATATATATATATATATATATATATATTATTATATATATATATATATATATATATATGTATATATATATATATATATATATATATATATATATATATATATATACAAAAGACGGGTCAAACAGGGAATTTTATAAGGAAGGGATAGGGATATAAGTGGAATATATAATAAAAAGGGAAACTTAACAAGATGTTACGAATGAAAACGTGACTGCATAGAAATATGTAGCACGTATCAGAGCTACTTAATATATATGTATTTAAATCACAAGGGCAAGAGTATATGACTCATGATTCATTAAAATAAAGATAAATAAATCACTAAAAGATATAAAATGATGTTGGCAGTAGAGCTAAGGGAAAAGGAGTGAGGGTTTTATTGTGTTAGGCGGGAATTTATCGTCCCCGCCTATAAATTACATGTATAGACTATCACCTAGTCCCATGGAGAGAAAATGCACCTGAAAGGCATATACTATTCAGGAAGATATACACGTATATATGCCAAGGTATGGGCGCGCAAGGGCGTATACTATCTCACTCTGTTATTCTCAATGATTTATACATTGTGTGGGGAATGGTATCTATACTTAATTGCCTATTGTGGTGATAATTTAAGGAAAGATTGATAGAGATAAAAGTTCCTGAGGAACGGAAATAGGAATATATAGGGTCTGACATCCCCTTCTGGATTAGAGGTGCCTAGATATATATATGTAATATAAATGGTGGCACAGGTGCCAGGGGAGCTCTAGAGCCTATTTTGTAAATCACCTAGAAATTCCAACACACAATCACGTGTGGAACAGGAAATAATTTCAGCCTCGAACCTTTCTTAGGATGGGACAGTCTCTCGGCCGGGGAAGCGGAGGGTCTGAGACTGGAGGGCGGCATGGAGTGCCACCTGGCCTGCTGCTATACAGCTGACGCAGGAGTTTTCCGTGCTGGTTCTACCATGATCCGTCGCAGCCTTTGCAGTTCATCGGCCAAGTGAGATATATAGAATCCTGACTATGCAATTGTATGTATACGGACTGATATAAGAGAGGAGGCGGTCGGGGCGGCGGAGCGGCCTATAGGTATATATATATCAGGTACGGGTTGTGAGGCCGCGACCTGCAGGTGAGCTCGGCTGTGGTCGAGGAGGGAACCGTCTCTTATATATATACTGGTAGTGGTGCCAATATCGTAAAGAGAGGGGTTCCTGAGTTGGATCCATATAATGGAGATATATAGTAGTGCATATATATATGCCACTATACATAGCCAGCCACTATCAGAGGTTTCTATATATCGGTCAGGACGGACGAATATTGATACTGCTGTATATATATAAGCGGCACCGCAGGGGAATTCTATATATCTCCGGAAGGGAGATATATTATGTATATATGGCACTGGCACTGAGGCAGGCCAGGCACTGGAATTGGATCAGGAACCGATAGGGGGCATATATATATATACTCATAATGGTACTGGTAGGACTGCATAATCCTCCTGGTACCCAGGGGCGCCAGTCCGACCGAGGGAGAAGGCATTACTATGTATATAGGAATGAGTTGGGGAATGTGGGACCCCGATATTGTCATGGTTTCTGTTGGGGGGAGATGGCTTGGCTACATAAGATTGCAAATTTTGGATTGGTGAGGTCTTGTGACTTAATTGACCGTAGGGATATATCATTTTAAATATGTATTTATTCTCTCGACCTGTACGGCAGTTTTCTTTTTGACGAGTAGCTCCGTAGGGAACCTCTGTCCCTTCGATACCGTGCCGTGCGCGATACCGTGCATAAATTTTTGGCAATGAGCAGTGTTGACTCAGGATTAGTATCAATTCTATGACAATAAAACTTAACATTATATTTAAACAATAATCTAATATTTTAATATAAGTTTTCATTTCAGTGAAACTCATTTCTTAAGTTAAAAATTTAAGATATTAGTTAAGATACCATTGATATCGTGATGCACACATTGATGGTTTAAATATCATAAATATAATGTAAATCAAACTAAAATTTATTATTTTTTATGCTTTGTACTTACTGAATTAAATATGAAATTGAAATAGACAATATAGTTAATTAAACTTATAATTTTTGAACAATGGACAAACTAATTTAACCAAATTCTTCTTAGAAATTAAGCATTAAACAAGATGACAATTGCCAACACATGTAACACTAGCAGTATAGAAGGATATTGAAAATTCCATGTTAAATTGTGATTAATTATATATTTAATCAATGACTCACAAACAAAATTCCTTTCCTTTTATAACTGACATTAATGTAACAATGTTTTAATTAACACAGATTAGCAAGTTTGATTAGTTTAAGGCAATACCCATTAATTTTTGTTCTATTAATTTTATAAACTCAATATTCAATTTTTCAAATATATACAGTGACTGCGATCAACTTATCATGAAATATAGACATGTGATGTGATAAACAAAATTAACAACACAATTCATCTTAATGTTTTGATAATTTCAAATTTGAGGTGATTAAGTATTAATAAGATTTAACTTCTTAAAAACACAAATAACTTTTCTTTCAATAAAGAAGTTAGATAAAAAGAAGTTAGATTAATTAAATTAGTATGTAAATTCAGATTCTCAATTAATTGATGAACATTGGTTTTCTCTACTTCTGGTTTAAAAATTCCTATGGAGGGTAAACATTACACTTCTATATAGCACGCGCTTTCACTTTCAATTGAAGAGGGAGGGCACTGAAAAATTTGTTAGCTATGGCACTTAGATGAGGGAGTTCTTGTTTATTTTCCGCAATCAGTCAGGTTTCATTTTTTTGGGCATAAGAGTTAAACGACAGATAAATAACCTCTTTCTCATGGAAGTGCTATTGAATATTAACGTCTTTCGCATGGTATTCCCTTCCACCACTATGTTCCTTCTCATACAGCATTTTCTCCTGCTTCTGATGTAAGTTAGGTTTGCTCACTTTCAGCTGTTGCTTTGTAATCATATTTAAAACAGAATCGAAATCCAAATGAGTTAATGTAACTTCCACTAGATGATGAGCCCTTCTGTATTTTTCATAACTTTCATTGACCTCACTTTCACTGGAGCTCAAATTACCTCGCACTTTCAGTTTCATTAGCAATCATTTCTTTCCGATTTTTACCTCCTCCACGATTTTCCTCTGTATATTTGCAATGCTAGTGGAACTCCCAAGAGATTTGTCAGACAGAAGGGAATCACAAGTAACGAGGATCTAAAAATGTTGATAAATAGGGCATCACTGTCCAGGTACTTTGGGTGA
>NC_089753.1:71823796-71830588 GCF_040412425.1 Macrobrachium rosenbergii | reverse complement strand
AAAGAAAATCTTAGTAAATGAAAATTAAATCAAGTATGCAATGTTAAATTATCAAGAAATATTTAAAATGCTAAGTAAATAAATATTAAATTGCCAGCATATAAAATGTGAAAAATTAAGAGATTGCAAACACAAGAACACATAGAAATACACAATAAATTTACCAATAATAATTTCACTAAGGCAAAAATCCTCTCAATATCCCTTATTATAACATGGTAATAATAAGTAAAATTTACTTTACCTTACACAAGTTTATGAAATGCAGTTGCTTCAGATTCAAAAAACATTTTTGCTAGGTGCCATTACACACTTTTCCAACATTAAGATCTCAAAAGCTAAGATTAATACCAATGACCACATAAATATTTTACATTGATAATATCTCTCTTTTGAAGAGAGAGAGAGAGAGAGAGAGAGAGAGAGAGAGAGAGAGAGAGAGAGAGAGAGAGAGAACCACACGAATGGTCTCTGAAAGCAGCATGAGCAAATTTTTGGGTTCCAATTAGAAATGAAATAATCAGACGATGTCATTTCTTGAGGAAAATGTTTTGAGACCAAAACTAATGCATCAGAACAATACATGATTAGAGTAATGCAATCTTACAAAACATGACGTAATTGAGAGTGTCTGCTTGGGTAAAGGATGATGTTATTTCTGTGGATAACCTGGAGAAATTGGTTCAATTTGCGTCGATGCTTAATAATGTTCCTGATGCCATAGTAGATAGTTTTGATGAATGGATAGAAAAAGGGGTCTGATGAAGCTTTGCTTTTCTCGCAGATTCACAAACACCTGTCAAAATATCCTACAGGGGATAGCAATTTCATGAATGGGATGCCGAAAGCTTCCATAGCTATTCCATTGCACCAGCCACAGGGTGATTCTAGTTTCCCCTCTGTGTGCCAAGACAGAGGATAGTAGGGGTTCTGTGGATTCAATGTCGCAGGTCCAATGCTTTAACTGTAACAGGCAGGGTCACACCAAAAAGTTTTTCAAGGTGAGATATTGTGGTGTCTGCAAGACTTCAGAGCATGGTTGGGAGGTTTTGTCCAGTTCTTAAACGGGATGAATTTAGGAATGCTCATCTGGGTTTTGGCATTTCTAATAGAAGAGCTGCTTGAGGGGGTTTATTGAGAATATCTAGGGACCAGCAGAATTTTTGGGTGCCAAACAACAAAAGGGGAAAAGGTGATGGGTGTTGCCCATCATATAGAATTTCTGGCTGAGCCCCTAGAGCCAAAGCCAATTGTGAAAGGGTCTGTGTATGGTGCCAATGTCTTGGTATTTATTGATACTGGTGCTTCCTTTAATCTAACTGAATTATGATTTATATCGATCGATGTTTTCCGATCGCTGTTTGAGGCCTACTTAAGAGACTGTGTGTGATGTTCAAGCAAATAGGTTGACTGTTTTGGATTGTACGGATGTTTGTTTGTCTTTGGGAAGTAAAGTTTTTATAGAGCTATTTTTGTTTTACGAGGGGCTGCTTTGGTGAATACAGTTCATATGGGGGTAGGCGGTATAACTGTTGGGGTACCTGGGGTTTTTGTCCCGTACAAAAAAATTGATGAGATTAAAGGGGATCATGATGAGAGATCAGGTGTTGATAACTGTTTACAGGTTGATACAGAACATGTTTCTGAAGGGAAGGTATTATATCAGGTATGGTTGCTCTGGTGAAAGTCCAAGTGAATGACGTGAAAATTCCCAGACAGGTGTGTGTGTGAGTGAGGTAGCGAGAAGCTCAAGGGTGTAGTGAGTACAGTTTCTATAAGCAATGTGTCCAATAGAGGGGTTACTTGGGTAGAATTACTAAACTGTAACAGTTCAGTTCAGGGATATCAGAAGGATACATTTGTGGTAGATTTTGAAGATTGGGTTGATAAAAATAATTTGGTTGCAACTGTAGGGGACAACAATGAATTTCCAGAGGCACAATTACAGGTTAGGAGACAGGTTTTTAGAGATCATTTAGCTAATGTTGAAGATGTTCTGGCTGAGTTTGCAGATATTGTTACTCTTAAAGGGGATAAGTTGGGGTTAACTAATGTGTTAGAACACAAGGTTAACTTGGAGGATGAGACTGAGCCTATTTTTGTCCCTTCATATAGGATTCCTTTTAAGATTAGGGAACAGGCAGAGCAAGAGGTCAATAAGTAGGAAGAGGAAGGTACAATAGGCCCAGTTCCTCACCTTTTAATTTTCAATTGTTAGCAGTGCCTAAAAGGATGTCTCAGTACGTGTGTATGTGTGTATTTTCATAAGCTGAATGATAAGTCAATTCCAGACTGCTATCCGGTGGCATGTTTGCCTGATTTGTCTGTAGAAATCAGGGGTGAGAATATTTACTCTTCAGTTGATCTGATGCCGGGGTTTTTGCAGGTTTCTATTAGTGAGGAGAGTCTCAAATATACTGCTTTTTCTTTGCCAAAGGGAAATAACGAGTATGCAGATGCTGTTTGGTTTGTCAGGTAGCCGTATGACTTTTGCAAGATTAGTAAATACAGTTTTGCATGGATTGATAGGGAAGTCCATTTACATTTATATGGATAATATGAAAAGTTCATAGGTCACAGATGTTTTATGAATTACATTAGACAGTTGTCGTTTGATTAACAAGTGTGGCTAAAGGCACTGGGAAGAACCTTGAGAGAATGTTTACCTGTTGTCTGGTGTGCATCCTGATTAGAGAAACTGTATATGTGTCAGGTGCGTCAGATATTCTTTAGACGTGAGAACATCCCTGCCTAACGACAAGACTTTGTGAGTCCGTTCGCTGGAAATGTCAAGGTTCCGGTGAATTTGTTCATAGGTGTTTTTGGGGTAGAGTCCCAGGGTGTGAATGGATTAGTTATCAAACAAATTGTCATTCGAAGATCAGCACCGAATATTAATAGAAGTCTTTGGTGAAGACTGTGGTTTGAGACCTGTTGATTGAGAATTGTGAATATTGCTGTTTGGAGGTAGGAAACATTTTAGATTTCCCAAACTGTAGATTGTTCTTTTCCTTTAATATATATCTCACTTATGTCAAGTATTTTTTACATTGTTTGTACTTTATGAGTAACATGGGAGGAATTCCCATTTCTCAATTTTTATGTATTTCTTTAATATGGGTTTTATTTGACTTCTTCAGGTGTTTTGCTGAGGAAGAGGTTAAGACGTAATCTTAGGTAATGTACTGGACTTTGGCTTATTGTGACCTATTGTGTGGAAACTAGTTAGAGAGAATAATTAGTTGAATGTGATAGACTTTACTATGTTTGATCAATTGGTGAACATTAGTATTCCATTTTATTTCATCTCTTTTTTCTTGCAATCTAGTTAGTTAGTTTTTTGTCAAATAAATTATTTTGAGTAAGGCCTGTTTCGCTGTAGACGTAAGAAAGAGAGAGAGAGAGAGAGAGAGAGAGAGAGAGAGAAATGTGTGTGTGTGTGTATGTACGAATGTACATCCCCAGTAGCTTTTTCCATGCGGTCTCTATCAAGCTATCAATAGATGGGAATTCTCAACTTTTTAGCAAATGTTAGGCAATGAGATTTACTCCCGATTGTGTAACAGATTTTGGTGGCAAGCAGGAACTACACTTGGGTATATTTTGGTGTTTAGGTATACTCAGAAGATATTTATCTTACAATGAAATTGAGATAGTTAGGAAGTAGGCTTTTGGTTGGTTTACATGCCTCTTTGCTGACTGAGGGAATTTTTTGCAGTCAACCGAGCGCGCACTGTTGATCAAGTTCAGTTGCATTGAGGGTCTGTGTCACGAGTGTTAAGTGAGTGCGATTGAAGGATCAGGAATTGTGTTCACCTTTCAGCTTAACAGCGTATCTTGTTGTCGTTGTAGTGAGAATGAGTTATGTGAGTGTTACTATGTTTTTTTGTCATGTTAGTTACCTGTAGTGGGGGCTAATTAAGGGAAAGTTCTATTGCTTTGTGGTTACGTCAGAAAGACGAGAAAGGCGACGATCTTATGACGTCATGGAGAGAGCGTACTCATTTTAGTCCGGGTTGGTCTGATGCTGTTATCCCATTCTCTCTGTGAGGCCGTTTTCTATGTGGGTGGAGTGAAGTATTTTGAGTGTTCAGGAAAATTACCGGTTATTGATTGCAGCAGCATTTAGAATTTTTTTTTTCAATCCCTCACATTTGTGGTTAGGGTTACTTCATTGTTTGCATTTGGCATTTAGAATTTGATTTAATGGTTCACATTTGCATTAGTGTTGGGGTTTGCTGAATTTTTAACTTGTTTTTTTCCCTCCTTTCTCCTTTAGGGGGTTATAGGAGGTTGAGGTCAGGTCGAGTACTTAGAACTTGGAGTATTATCCATTCGGATACTATGAAAGGGGCTAACGAAGATAAGGATAATGTGAGAATATTGCACAAATTTACATCCATAAATGCAGGAGTACAGCCTTTTCCTGGGCTGGTTGATAGTGTTCTTCCAGTTCCCCTCAAAATTTTTATAGACGGGTAGGTCAAATTTTTCAGTCGTCAAGAAAATACCAGATGGGGTAGAAGCTTTTAATGAAACAAAAGGCTTCCTTAGTTTAGATAAAGGGGATATTGGACAGTGTTGCTGGAGTCATCACTTTTTGAAGTGTAGGACCTGGAACGATCTTAAGGATTTTTTGAACGTGTCATATGGAATAGCTGGAGCCGGCGATGCAGTTCGAGACTCGGGTCTCTTTTCAAGGTCCATAAAGGCCATGACTCTCTGGTCACATTTAATGCCAGATGTTTTGGTGCTGCAAGAGATTTTCCGAAGAAGTTCAGAAATTCTGCTTGGGTAAATAGGGACTCTATTACGATAGAGAATCTTAAAAACTATTCCAGTATGTGTGGATCCTGAATGACGCTCCTGATGCTATTGTAAATAGTTTTCATTCAGAGATAGAGAGAGTGTCGGATGAAACTTAACTGTTCTCTCAAATTTGTCAGCACATGTCGAATTGTACTACAATAGATAGCTCCTTTCGGACAGGATGCCAAAATCTTTGGGGCTATTCCGAAGCATCATACACAGAGTAATTCTGGATCCACAATTATGAGGTTATGTGCCAAAAGAGAGGATGATAAGTCTTCTGCGAGTTCAGGGCTACAGGGGCATTGTTACAACTGTATTAAGCAGAGCCATACTAAGAAGTTCTGTAGGGTGAAACACTGGGGCGCTTGCAAGCCTGCATATCACAGTCGGCGATTTTGCCCACTTCTTAAACAGAATGAGTCTAGAAGCTTGCCTCAGAGCGCTGGTCTGGCAGGTAGAACTCCTCGAGGGGGTTTTCCAGGAGCCTCTAGGGGCCGACAGAATTTTTGGAGGACTAAGCAGCAGAAGAGGAAGAGATAATAGGAATTGTTTCTTGTGATATAGGATTTCTAGGTGAGCCCTCAGAGCTGAAGTCAGTGGTAAAAGGTTCTATGTGTGGGGTTGATGTGAATATCTTTATAGATAGAGGCGCCTCTATTAATTTGATGAATTATGAGTTGTTCCAAACGATGTTTTCCGATCATTCTTTGAGTCCTGCTAAAGAGACAGTGTGTGATGTGCAAGCAAATGGGTTATGGGTTTTGGGCTATGCAAATGCATGTTTATCTCTTGGGTGGCTAGAACGTTTTACAGAACCATTTTTGTTTATATAAGTGGCTGCTTTGTGGAATACATTGTTACTGGGTCATCCAACGTATCGGCGACGGAAAATCTCGGTTCATACAGGGGTATGTGATATAACTGTTGGAGTAGCTTGTGTTTTATACATTATGAGGAAGTGGATATAGATAGAGTGTATGATGATAATGGATCGGTTGTACATGATAATTTGTGAGTGGATTCAGAACATAGTTCTGTGGGTAGGAAGTGTTATACAGGGGTTTTATCAGTTGATGTGGTTCTAGGTCCTGGTATGGTTTCTATGGTGAAAGTTTGATTGAAAGGTGTGCATAAGCCCAGTCAGGTGTGTGTGTGGATGAGTGTAGCGAAAAGCTGAAGGGGATAGTGTGTATGGTTTCTATAAGCAATGTATCAAGTTCAGGGGATACTTGGGTGGAGTTGCTAAACTGTAATGATTCAGTTCGGAATTATCAGAAGGGTACTTATGCAGTCGATTTTGTTGACTGGGGTGATGAAGATAATTCAATTACTATTGTCGGGGACATATGTGAATTTCCAGAAGCAGATTGACAGGCTAAGAGGCAGGTTTTTAGGGATCATTTAGTCAATGCTGATTTTAAAGAATATATTGAGGGTGTGGAAGATGTTCTGGCTGAGTTTGCGGACATAGTCACACTTAAAGGGGATAAGTTGTGGTTATCAAATGCACACAAGGTTCATTTAGAGGATAAGACTAAGCCTATTTTTGTCCCTTCATATAGGATTCCTTTTAAGGTTAGATAGCAGGTAGAGCAAGAGGTTAATAAGTTGGAAGAGGAAGGCATTGCTAGGCCCAGTTCTTCGCCTTTTAGTTTTCCATTGTTGGCAGTGCCTAAGAAGGATGGTTCAGTCCGGGTTTGTGTGGACTTTAGGAAGTTGAACGAGAAAACCATTCCTGGTCTTTACCCTATGGCGTGTTTGCCAGATTAATTGTTGAGATTGCGCGAAGAATGTTTATTCTTCAATTCATCTGATGCAAGGGTACTTGCAAGTACCATTTAATGAGGAGAGTTGCAAGAATATGGCATTTTCTTTGCCAAAGGGACATTATGAGTTCACGCGGATGCCCTTTGGTTTATCAGTAGTCCTATGACATTTATGAGGCTAGTGAATACAGTTTTGCATGCCTTGTTAGGGAAG
>NC_089753.1:71811296-71816296 GCF_040412425.1 Macrobrachium rosenbergii | reverse complement strand
ATACAGCCATTCTGATGGATATAATCACGGAAACCACATCCTCAAAGGCTATATATAGGATCTGGTGGCTGCAACATAATTTAACACACACTTCCTCAGGAAGCGAAGTGCTGATCCAGATAGGATTACTTGGATACTGGGTGGATATATATATAGGCCTTGGACTTGGTGGTCTATATATAGGCCTAGGCCTAAATGGTGGATTCGGTGGCGGATACGGTGGCTATATAGGTCTCTTGGGCGCTGGAAACTATGCCAGTATATACAGCCACTCCAATATATACATCATAAACCACATTGGCAACCAGTACGGAGGATATATGGTCTATCCCATATATATACCCATTTTGCTTGGAAATATGATTTTGTTAACCCTTGCCTGTTCTGAATATGCTATCATTTTGATCTTTGGAAGAACTTATCGATGATCCATGAAAAATCAAGGGAACATTACGGGTATAAATTCTGTGAATGTATGTGTAACTGATGTTTGCTGAGAATATATTTTCCCTATTGTACATTGAGCATTTATAAAAATACATTTTTATTTTGCAGAGATTTGAAGGCATTTCTTTTCATAATTCCATTACCTTAAAGCATCTGACCAGTTAAATTGAATGTCATTTTCAGGATTTAAAAGCAATAAAATTACAGATGAGACATGATTATATTCAAATATAAGCATTATTTTTCTATTTTGGCTTATTAACTTGAAAACTCGACTTGGCCTTGTGATGTACGTAAAGAAAATTACTTTTTGCAAAAATAGCCAGATACGAATGACAGAATATTGTTATTGGGATAATTGCTGCTTGACTAAAACAAAGCACTTGCTTTTATGTCTGTGAGTTTTTCTTAGTTCACCAGGTTTTTTCCAAGATTTGTATACATAATTTCATTATGCAAATATGAATACATTTTATGATAATATATCATTTTACTTTTACGTCAATGAGTTTTCTTAGTTCACCAGGTTTTTTCTGTTCCAGTTTCATATACATAATTTTATCATTCAAATATTTATACATTTTTATAACAATATATGATTTTATGTATGTTCATTGATAACTACGTATAACAGTGTAGATACTATGAGATCATATACATATATCCGCCGGGACCAAGAAAAATTAAAACGAAATATAAAAAAAAAGTCTTATATATAATACGATCCATTTCCAAAATCTAATCAAATCCTCTTCATCCGTTAGTCAACCTCCCTTAAAATTTCATGAAAACCCACTGATTATACATTGTGAATATATATATATTCTTTATCCAATTTCGTAGAGCCAAGGAAAAGATAATTTGTATTCAATGGCAGACTATATTACTTGACAGAATATTTTGTTTTTGCATCATGAGGCCTTGAGTGGATATGTGAGATATATGGTGAATATATGTTCATTGCCTTGTAGAGGTAACATTATTATTATTATTATTATTATTATTATTAGTTGAATGAGGCCACTGAGTCACTTTGCATAAGACTCATAAGGATATAAAGATTTGCTCATAAATAAGAACTGAAAATGGTGCCAGATGATATTAAGGAGTTTGACGTCTCACGGAGGATACTCAAAAACATATACATAGAGCCTCAAAGAATATGTGGTACTGCAATAGGGCATCATTAATTGATATTGTTAAACCATGACCGTATAGTAACGGACTATTGTTTATCTATCTACATTAGCCCTTTGTTGGTGACTCGGTTGAGCTTTCGACTGTCGCTCGATGGGCCCGAGTTCAATTCCGCGGCCGGCTGATGAAGAGTTAGAGGAATTTATTTCTGGTGATAGAAATTCATTCCTCGCTATAATATGGTTCGGATTCACAATAAGCTGTATATGTCCCGTTGCTAAGTAACCAGTTGGTTCTTAGCCACGTAAAATAAGTTTAATCCTTCATATAGCCCTATAGAGCTGTTAATCAGCTCAGTGGTCTATAAAACTATATATATATATATAATTTATATATATGCATTATGAAGTTTCCTGAACGAAAATTTAGAAGCGTATTCGAAAAATTTAAAATAACGAAAAGTAATATGAATATTATATAAACCTATATGCATTCATCTATATATATATATATATATATATATATATATATATATATATATATATATATATATATATATATATATATATATATATATATATATATATATATATATATATATATATATATATATATATATATATATATATATATATATATATATATATATATATATATATATATATATATATATATATATATATATATATATATATATAATGATGGTTTATAACTGCTGGTTCCCCGCTCGTTCCCTATGTATTGCTGCCTCTTACCTATCATAGTTTTTTGTTTTGATGTTTCTCGTCGGTGAGCTGCCGTTTTCTTTCATATAGTCGGGTCTGGTAGGGCAGCGAGGCAGCGGCAGTGGCATAGCATAGGCAGTTTTATAGTCGACGTTGGTCGAGTTTTGAGCAACAAATTGGATACGGCTACGAAGTGGAGCACGACGTATAGGTGGAGTGTGACCATGGTAGTCGTGTGACCATAGCTGCTCATCTTTGATGACAGCGATATAGGCTGTCCTGACGTCTATATCGGGGTATTCTGGTTTGTGGGGTCTTGTATCCCTGTTGTATATATATCTTGGTACCGATGGAGGATGTATGTTTGTTTTTTTTTTTGCCTGCTGTTGTTTATTTTTGCCTTTTTTTTAAAGCTACTTTTGTTTAACTTGATTTTTGTTTAGTGCTGCTTTTGGTTTTTTGTATTTATGGTTTTATCTTTTGCCAGACCTGACTCACTTGTAAATATTATAAATAAATTAATATTAAACTCATTTATTGTTTTGTTGTTTTTCCCTCCTTTGTTTGTTGCATCTGCCGTCAGTCATGACAGCCCCGTCCTGGAGTATATTAAAGAACCTGCATAACGACCCACCCAGGTCGTTACAATGGCGACGACATGACAGGGCGGCTCTGTTTTCTGGCTGGCGGGGTTATTATGGCATTGGAGGAGGATCATGAATGTAAAAATATATTTTTTCTTTTTAGGTGGGGAGGTGTCACGTTAAGTGATGGTTTTGCGGGAACTGCTGGTTTCCCCGCTCGTTCCCTTTTGTGGATTACTGCCCCCTTACCTTCAAGTTTTTATTTTGATGTTCTCGTCGGTGAGCTGCCGTTTTCTTTCGCCAGTCGGGTCTGGTAGGGCAGCAGGCAGCGGCAGTGGCAACAATAGCAGGCAGTTTTAGGTAGTACGTTGGTCGAGGTTTTGAGCAACAAGTTGGAGCACGGCTAAGTGGAGCACGACGTAGAGGTGGAGTGTGACCATGATATCGTGTGACCACGAGCTGCTCATCTTTATATACATAGGCTGTCCTGACGTCTCCATCATATATTCTGGTTTGTGGGGTCTTGTCCCTGTTGTGCAGCTGAGGGCTGTCTTGGTGACCTGATGGAGGACGTATGTTTGTTTTTTTCTGCTGTTGTTTATTTTATATTTTTTTTTATATATATATTTTTGTTTAACTTATTTTGTTTAGTGCTGCCTTTTGTTTTTTTGTATTTATGGTTTTTATCTTTTTGCCAGACCTGACTCACTTGTAAATATTATAAATAAATTAATATTAATCATTTATATGTTTTTGTTGTTTTCCCCCTCCTTTGTTTGTTGCATCTGCCGTCAGTCATATATATATGATATATTAAGAACCTGCATAACGACCCATCAGATATATATATATATGTATATATATATATATATATATATATATATATATATATATATATATATATATATATATATATATATATATATATATATATATATATATATATAATGTAACATATATATGTATATATATATATATATATATATATATATATATATATATATATATATATATATTCATATATATATATATATATATATATATATATATATATATATATATATATATATATATATATATATATATATATATATATATATATATATATATATATATATATATATGCGCTATGCTGCGTATAGGGCAGGGAGGACAGTTGAAGGACTCCCTGTTTAAACGCGGCCAGCCGTGAAATGGGTCCATCGTTAAGAACTTCTCTTCAGGTGTTTCATTGACCTACAAATCAACGTATAACACCTAGGGTCATCATCGACATATACATACCGGGTTAATACCATACCATAAACATAAGAATAATTCATTAGTGTTTATTAATATATGAAATGCGCTTTCGAAGATAAGTAATCCTGTTGTGTGGGTTTACTATAAATATAGTCTTCTGCGTAGTGGGACCATTCTCGTTATATATATGAAAATAGGAATATGTTATAGATTGTCTTCTCGTATTTACCTCTGAAACCACTACTTATTATTGGAAGCTGCTTATGTATGTATGTATGCATATATATATATATATATATATATATGTTACGAACCGAGCTTTTCGGCCCTTAAGAAAAACACAGGATCTAGATGGAAATATTATTGGGGCTGCTCTGGCAAATCGACAGCTCGCACACACAAAGGAGGAGGAATAACAAAAATACAGGAGTTTGCTATAAAAATAGATTTATTAATATTAAATCTTAATAAAAATCTATAAAAAAAAAAAGGCCATAACAAATGAGCCAGGTCGGACTACGAAACACAAAAATAAAGCAATATTACTTTATATCAAAAGAAGTACCAGCAGCAGTCGATACAAAAAAAAGCCATCTCCAGCGAAGTCCACCAACTAACGACAACAGGCCGTATTATCACGACGTCCTGCTGCCGTCTCGCCAAAATACAAAGGACACGGGGCCACTGCACCGAGCCAAAACTGCCGACAGGGTCTCCACCTCATGCCAACAAACAACCATCTTTCGATTGGTGCGTTGCTCCAGTCTGGGCCCAAACACGGCTGCCCAAGAAACGTCCTCAAAGTCGAACTGCTGCTGGTACTCAAAAGTTCTCTTCCCCAAGAGAACAACCTGTTACTACTGCT
>NC_089753.1:71791296-71806296 GCF_040412425.1 Macrobrachium rosenbergii | reverse complement strand
ACTACTGTAACATTCATCTGTCTCATATTTTACCGGTAAATGAAAAACAGAAGGAAGTGCTCGAAATATATGTTTGCAATGTTCAAATAGTGTTTTTATGGGCCTTATACTCATGCATATATATATATATATATATATATATATATATATATATATATATATATATATATATATATATATATATATATATATATATATATATATATATATATATATGAATGTCTTTTTCCTGTAATACTACAGTGTAATATGTATAGTGAAGGCCCATAAAACACTATTTAAAACGTTGAAACCATATACTTTCAGGCACTTGCTTCTGTGCCCCCTGTTCACTGGTAGAATATGGACAGGAAAGTTACAATGGTATATATACAAAAACATAAAGGTGTGTCCTTAGGCCTCCGATGGTATGGAGGTATGGCGTTTCTTAAGAAGGAGGAGAAATGACCAAATTCCTAGTGGTTTTTAATTGCCTCATTAGCCCTCGTTGGCGATGGATCTGGCGGTCGTTTCTGGGTCATCTTCTTCAGGGAGGATTAAGTGTCGATGTCGTCCGATTTCCAATGTCCTCCAACAGGTTCATATTGTTAGTTTGATTGATGATAGCAGATTCCAGCATCTCTTTTTGTACAGACAGCTACTTTTTGAAAACCAACTCCGCCCCACTCCGGTTAATGACATGCCCTGTATTTCCGATATGGAAAATTCTGAACTCTCCGAGGCGTAACTTACTGATCTTTTGTGCTCTGTTATTTTTTGCGAGAGCGATCTACCTGTCTTGCCTACGACGATGTCATGACAATTGCTGCACGGTATCTTGTAACTCGGCTTCTTCCTTTTGTTTAAGTATACGTTAATGAGCGAACTCCCTGATGGATTTGGGATAATGGAAAATGAAAGGATTGTTAGACTAGTTGTTCGGTGGCCTTTTGGATGTTTTAATCGTACGAAAGCTTTATTTTGTTGTTGAAATCTATTTGTCTGTTGTGAGTGGGACTCTATAGTATATTTTATTAACTTGTTAATAGCCTTCGATAAATGTGTGGTGGATAGCAGTTGCATTAGGTGTTGGCGGATCGTGTTAAATTTATATCCAGGTACCTCATTTGAACATATCCTAAGTCCTCTGAGGAATAAGTTGCACCTACCATGATTTTTACGAGACGTCTTAGTAGCTTAAAAATGAATGAAACAACAAAGGTGGGTTTTCTATATAATGTAAATGCATACCTGTTCTGTTTTCTTATGATCAGTACATCTAGGAACGGCAGTTTTTCGTCCTTTTCCCATTCCGTTTTAAATTTTATGGTCGGAACTAGAAAATTTAGCTCATTAAAAAAATTCATTAAAGTCCCCAGTTATTGTCCCAGAAAGTAAAGATATCATCTACGTATCTAAGCCAGATCATATTATGGGGTTTTGATAGACGACAAAAGTTCTGTTTCGAAATATTCCATGTACAAGTTTGCTAGAAGGGGTGATAGGGGACTTCCCATGCGTTGTAGCGTTTATCAGTTTTGAAATATTTTCATATAAATCACGATAACTGCTGTTTCAACTTCGGTCAACTTTAACTCGACCGAAATGTTAAAACAACGCAATTATAAGCTAAAAATCTTACATTCTAGTAATATTCAATCATATACCTTCATTTTGCAACAAACTGGAAGTCTGTAGCACAGTATTTCGATTTATGGTGAATTTCTGAAAAAAAAAATTTTTTTCCTTACGTCTGCGCGCGGTAACTCGGCCGAACATCTCAGAAATTCTTTCGTCATGCTGTCGTAATGTTTGCATCGTTTTACATTAGTCGTTACATAAACTTTTATATATGAAAATGTGCGCAATTTCATGTAGAATACAACTGAAAATAGCTCATGGTTGTAGCTTTTATCAGTTTTGAAATATTTTCACATAAATCACGATAACTGCCAAAATTTCAACCTTCGGTCAACTTTAACTCGACCGAAATGGTAAAACGCAATTGTAAGCTAAAACTCTTACATTCTAGTAATATTCAATCGTTTAACTTCCTTTTGCAATAAATTGGAAGTCTCTAGCACAATCTTTCGATTTATGCAGAATTTAAAAAAACATTTCCTTATATCTGCGCGGTAACTCAGCCGAACATCTCAGAAATTCTTTAGTCTCGTTGTCGTAATATTTGTACCACTTTAAATTAGTCATTACATAAAGTTTTATATATGAAAATGTGCAATTTCATGTGCAATACAACATAAATAACTCATGGTTGTAGCTTATATCAGTTTTGAAATATTTCCATATAAATCACGATAAATAGAAAAAATTCGACTTTCGGTCAACTTTAACTCGACCGAAATGGTCGAAAACTGCAATTTTAAGCTAAAACACTTACAGTCTAGTAATATTCAATCAATTAGCTTCATTTTTCAACAAGCGAAAAGTCTCTAGCACAATATTTCGATTTATGGTGAATTAAAAAAAATACATTTTTTTTACGTCCTCGTTACGAATTCATGCATCATTTTGTGATAATATTTTCTCTGTGTTGCTTTGATCGTTTTAAAAATTTTTATATACCAAAATCATCGCAATTTAGTGTACAATACAAATAAAAAAAATTAACTCATTAGCTTTAACTGTTTTGCTTACAGCGCTATTTGTATACAATTATATAAGAGTTTTTTTTCGCTGTCATATATTCCAATATTTATATATGATAATGATATTTTTTTCATTTCTGATGGTTGTATACTAAACTTCAGGCAATGACAAAAAAATGAGCCAAAATGAACTCTTAATCTTAAAAACTAAGCGTGCTGTGATTTAAAAAAAAAAATTTTTCCGCTTCGGCGCAACTCCCGAACGCCGCCGGCATACGGGAGACGTTTTTGTAAATAGGGCTTCTGCGTTAAAGGGTTAATTTAATTCACTAAGGAAAAGGAAAAAGACGGGTGGCTGCCCTTTTTGCATTGCCTCATACGTAGAAATAGTAATGGGTTTAAATACAATGTATACAGAAAGCCTAGGAATATTTTTTCGTAATTGCATTTTTATTCTATTCAAAGCAGTAAGGTTAAGAAATTAGTGTTCGCATCTTTGTTTTTAAGAGAATTATGTATACGTAACTCTGACACTCTTGATGAAATAGATAAGATTAGGAATACAGTCAGGGAATTGAAAAATCCGGACAGTGTATTAGACAATGCATTAAACTCAGTATCAAAACAAAAAAGAACCTTATTACACTAAAAAAATTTGTTTATGATATCATATAATAATAACATGGAAAATATTCCCTATCTTCTGAAGAATTTTGGTGTTAATGTCGCATTTAATAATAACAAAACAATGAAACGTACATATGAAGAACACTCCGGTCAGTACTGAAGGACATATATGTAAAATTCCAAGTAACTCTTGTGACAATTTTTATATTGGTCAGACGAGTAAAGCACTGGAAAAGAGAATAGAACAACATAAAAAATGTGTGAGATGCGCTCAAGTGAACAATGGTATTTTTGTAAGTGTTAGTGAAAGCCATCATGCCAACTGGGAAGGGTGAAAAAAAGATAGCTTATTCTAACAGTGTACTGGAAAGGAATATCACTGAAGCTAACTAACTTTATAAAAGAAAGTTATCACTAGAATATGAATATAACTTGATTCTTCAATTTCAAAAGACATTTGTAAAATGCTTAAATTTTAAGGAAGGCTGTAGAGATGTATGGAATAAGGATTATCATATTTGTATGGGTTTCTCACTCATCCCCCCTGACACTTGTCAGGTGTTGATTTGTTGTCTCCTACACTGTACATTTATCAGTATTGTCCCTTGACAGCATATTTTGATTTATACTACTAGCCCAAATGAGTTTTGAAGCCATTCCTACTTTAGCACCTGTCAGTGGAGAATCTGCAGTCCCAAACGGTTGTGTATGTCCATCAGTACTGTCTCTATAGAGTATATATTGGGATTCTTAACCCTATATATATATATATATATATATATATATATATATATATATATATATATATATATATATATATATATATATATATATACATACACACATACACACACACACACACACACACATATATCACACACACACACACACACACACACACACACATATATATATATATATATATATATATATATATATATATATATATATATATATATATATATATATATATATATATATATATATATAAGCAAAGCCCACTTAAAATAATAACCACCTCTGAATAAGTACAAAAGCGTTTAATATGGATCGTCCGACTTATTTTCCGCGTTTCTCCTCTTGTACTACATCACGTGCATCTCATTGTGATTCTTTTGGGGTATATATATATATATATATATATATATATATATATATATATATATATATATATATATATATATATATATATATATATATATATATATATATATATATATATATAATGTCGTGAGGACATTATATTTGTTGAAGTCAAGAGAAGTGTTTAAGAAGAACATACCTTAATTTTTTGCTTTGTTTTATTATATATCTTAGTACAAAAGTAAGCGTGTTACCGCTCTCACAACCTGCGCTTGAATCCCCCGAGTGGTGATTCAGGCTATACTCATGCTTGCGCGTCACAGACACACGCACGCACACATTTTGAAACATAAATGTGAATCAAAGCTTGTGAAGCACAAGTATGATTAAATCGGTTACGATAAATAATCAATTGTCGTTTCCGACTTGAAACAGAACAGATAATGTTGTTAAAGGTAAGATAAATGTTATTCAGTTATGCAGCGAACTGACAACCGATAGCCATGTGACCTCGTTCGCTTAGGCGTTGTGTCTCTTGTTTTGCTTTGACAGCTCTGCGTCAACAAGTGATACGAAAACTATACACCGTGACTCTCTCCTTTCTCTACGCTACTGCGTCTTGGTTTTATCATAGTTAAACAGATATTATATTCATTATATATTTATATATATATATATATATATATATATATATATATATATATATATATATATATATATATATATATATATATATATATACATATGTGTGTATGTATATACATAATATATCATGTTCGTGCGTTTCACACCTTTATACCTATAAAAAGTCAGAGGCAATTTGCTTACGAATCTCATTGTTCCCATGCTTTTCCAAGGCTTCTCTTGGTGATGTTCATTAGCTTAATTAAGCAAGTAGTATGACGTTTTTGTAAAATTACCAAAGGATATTTGATTTCAACATTGCGATTCCTTAATGAAATAAGAGTAGGGGTATTTGTTCTATGTTTAATATCATCTGTTTATTGAGATTTTTCTGGGATAACAGTCGTGCTATAAAGTAATCATGAAACATATATTTGGAACACGTGTTCATAAGCAAAGAAATAAAAAAAAACACATTCCTATTTATCTTTCAATTATTGACAGGCGAAATTGTACACAATACGACATGAAAATACGATTTATACCCAGCATTTAACCTCGGAACTAGGAAAAATGTAGAATCTTTAAATGCACAAACAATCTCCTCCAATGGATGAAACAGTGATGAGGCGTAGAGCAAAACGTGCGGACGGAGACAGAGAAAACTGATACGCATAAAACTATTGATCCAATGTCTCGCAAGGCTTTTCTGAGCGACGGCCATCGATCTCCGATAATTGAGACAGGTTTACAACCCGCTTCTGTCACAAGACTTATAAATCACTTACAGCAGTTATATGTCAGGTGAGTAACTCCTTCCCATCTCAAGCACCTTCCAAGGATTGAGTTTTCAAGACACCTTTTTTAATTTTAATTGACAAAGGCCTTAATACCGAGAATGTTTTATGGTTAATGTTACTTTTTCCTGGGTTCACACATTTTCCTATTTAAGTATTTGTTATTAAGGCTAACGACTCATATACTCAGACAAACTAAACACGAAAGAAACGTTCTTCAACTTTTTATCTTCAGTGAAGTTAGAAAGCAGTTTTTTATGAACTTCAGTTTATGAATAAAATTTAGTTTTCTTATAAGAATGGCATTTTAAAATACAAAAATTAATAATAGCATCATGGATATGCAAACATACTGTAAAAAGCTGCAGAGGAGTATGTTCTAAAAACCGTAACTTGAAAGTAAAAGCAAGATAAGGCCCCTGACATTTTTTCAATATTCATATGCACAAAAACAAGACAATTTAATGTCAAAAGGAAATCACTTTGTTTAAGACACTATATAAAAGTTTCATAGATATCACGAAACAGACGATAATTGTTATTAATTAATAAGAGAAATTTCACATTAGAAAAATTTACCTGACAGTATTCTTAAAGGGCAATAAACGAGGCAGAGTGTGTTGAAGAGTCTGTGCCTATATAATTTACTTTTAGTTGAACCTTTTCATTGCGAAGTAAGTTGTTCATACGGTACACTCCATGAATACGTACAGACTAAATCTTGCTCAACGGTGCCAGTTTGAGCAGAGATACTATTGTATGTTTCAAGGTTTTTTAAAGATGCAAAGAGGTAGAACAATATAATTATTGTTCTGTAAGTAATAAAATCTCTTATTTTTTTAGCCAACACTCATGTCATATGTAAAAATTATATTGAACTGAGGGGTAAGAACGCTAACCAGAAGAACACCATACGAAATAGGCTTAGGCCCATGAAAAAATCACCATTAATAACAAACTATCGTGATTACCTTCAGTACCATAAATGAGATCAGGTATATGGCGGGGTTGGGGAATAGCCAGTCTCCTAAAGAGGAGTGGTTAATTCCTGCCATGACAACAGTTTATCCAGTCCCCATCCTTGTTTCCAAGAAAGTCACTAACAAAGGATGATGGGAAAAGTAGATTAGAGTAGAAGTCTTGAGTAAGACTAAGGCATTGCGATGAAGTTATCCAACCTATGGTATGCAACAATTGGGTAACAAAACTGGCAGATAAACCTTGAAAGCCACATTGATGATAAAGATGGCATGTATACAGTTTCTACCTATAAGTAGTGGTTATCCAAAAAGGAAATTATATAAATAGTGTAAACAGGAGTAACAATATAATTATTGCACCTGTCACCTGCATACTGAAGAGATTTGGATTAGCAGAACTAAGATGTCCTGGAAATAACAAAGCAGATTTTGATGGTACTAGATGGTTACTCTGTAAAGACAAGTGAGGGTGTGAAGTTGTGGATTAAGATTTCTACAAACAAATTGATGAAGCTAAAACTCTGTGTAAATCATATGAATTTACTGCAGTGTTTGGTGATATGAATGCAAAGATGGGTGAAGAGAGGAAAGAGAACATTGTGAGATCATATGGCTTGGGGAAAGAAGAATGAGAGATGGACGAGGTATGTTCAGTATGATCTGAAAATAGGTTGATGAACGCAAAATTTTGGCTTGGGCATCACCCAGGATCATTGGCAGGGAAGAGCCTAGGGGGTTAAAATACAAAATAAATGGGTTTCATAACTGTCGACAACTGAGAACATACCTGGGTGACGATTATGTGCAACTTTAATGAGGTGTAAAGAACTGTAATTCAGGACAGATGTGAGGAAGCTTAGGGCAATGACATTGCTGGGACTGCTGAAGAACAGTGAGATATAATAGGAATGACAATGCTTAACAGGAGAGAGAGCTACCAGGCAGGTGACAGTGGATGGCAGGGAACATTCGCAACTTGGCAGATAGGAAGAGGAATAATACCTGCGTTGACAAAAGAAAACAAAGAGAAATGGATAGGCAGATAAGGATAGCATAAAATGAAGAAATAGGATTTTATTTGAATAAAAAGAACAAAGAGATAGAAGATATTAGAAAGACCAATTAATAAAACATACTGGCAGGAATCTATACCTTTAGATAAAAAAATGATCCCTAATGGCAGCTAATCAGTGTGTGATAATGAGGCTAGACAAATTATTGATTGACAACAAGAATGTATAGAGAGCTTTGAAGACGAAGGAGCAAAGGGTTATCCTAGTATCACTGAATGGACCAACAATATTGGAGTGAGACATAGATGAGGGCCTAAAAAAATGATTGAAAGGGGAGAAAGAATCATGGTAGAGATGCTATGAACAGTGGGCATTGACAATAAATGGCACAGTTTAGATGAGAAGTGTATGCACAACAAAGAATTACTTAAGCAAGGGAGAAAGTCTTAGTTGATGACTGGCTCTAAGAAAATGGACAATTTAAAGTGCTACAAACCTAAGGCTATTACCACCTTGAATCATGTCTTGTAAATAATTCTGGCAGTAACTAAAGAAGGGACGAAAACTAGTTAGTGGAGGTACAATTTGGGCAAATTGAAGGATGGGTACAATAAATAACAGTGTTGTTAGCGAAAGAGTAGAAAAAGTACAAGAGGACCTCTATATGTTTTGTAGGTTATGATCAGGGTGGTAAAGATACTCAAGGCTACAAGGTAGGTTATAAAGACTGATATAAAATTAGAAATGGAATCAAAATGAAACAGTGAAGATTGAAGAGGAGCTGAGCGAATGGATGCCACACCCACAATTTATTTTGCATACATGGTGCATTATGAGGGGAACGGGTGGTGTTGTGTGATATTTTGTGATTAGAATGTTAACGGCATTATACTGACTGCACTGCGCTGAATACTGTTGAGCAGAAAAGCTATAAGACTTTATATGAGGTGAATATGGTCAGTTGGATAAAATTATTGAATATCAATGTGTCGAAGGAAGAATATATGGTAATGCGAGTCAAATAATTATCAGATGCAAACGAATTAAACAGGTTAACCAATATGCTGTGAAGAAAAGAGGGCAACCATTATTGAAAATAGAATTTGGTCAATAAAGAGTGGTAATGAGTTTTTGCAAATCTATGATAGAGTGACTTGTAATAACAACAAACATTTATGTCAAATAATTATCAGATGCAAACGAATTAAACAGGTTAACCAATATGCACCCAGTACCTATAGCTGTGATAGGAAATTAGGTAAAAATGTGCATTGGCGAAAGATCTTGTAAAGAGGGCAAAAAGAGATCTGATATTACAAGTAGAATTTCATAAGTTTATTGAAAATAGAATTTGGTCAATAAAGAGTAGGAAAATAATGGAGAGGACATGTCTTGGAAATTTTTGTTGTATGAATATGAAATTTGGTCGATTAAGAAGATGATTAAATTAAGACTGAAATATGGTTGTAAATGTGAGGCTGAGTGTTTTGCAAGGTATCTGTTACGATAGGAGGACTTGTAATAACAACAAACATTTGTGTATTTTCATAAGAATAATAGTTCTATCCACGAATTAAAATAGATGAAGTGAAAACCCACCAGAAGGCCATTTTTTTCGTTAGATTGGTTGCAATATGCATATCATGAAGACACTTTTTTTTATCAATATGCACCAGTACCAAATTCTGTTTATAGGAAAAGTACTACTGCCTTGGGATTGAATTACCTCAGTTAAAGATGAACTAGTCCACTTTGATTAATAGAGTGTTTGTTGCGATTTTAATTTATTTCATCAAGATATGGTCAACACCTGTAAAAAGTTCTCGGTATTGCAGACACAAAAAAAGATAATCAAAATGTGCATTATTATAGAAATATTGCTTTGTTTCAGATCAGTTCTTTGTTTTCTGTAATTTTACAATAAGATCACTTTTGAGAGAGAAGTTATTACCTTAATTCCTGTGTCGTTTACTTGTTCACTTGTTCCAGTGTGGTCTGCGATACGTGGATCTAGTTCCCGCTGGCTCAGAGATCTGAACTAGGTTTCCCCTTTCCAAACCACCCTTTTCTGCCATTAGAGAACACAGTTTAACACAAGACCATCCTTTCACTGACCTGGATTCAAATAGACTGACAATAAAGATGAAGGAATTGAATCGTCTGGTAAACTAGCTATCGACACACAGGTCGTTAAATATTTTACTTTGTGAGTGGTAGTTTGTTTACATTTCACTTTAGTTTTATTTTTCATATTTTTATGTTTGTGTTTTTAATTTTTCGTTATTTTATCTCACCCTTTTAGTTTGTATTTACTTGTTATTTTATATATTTCTTTAGTATTTTTGCTGAAGATTTATTATGATAATTCATTTTATTGTAATTTTATTGATTCTCATCCTTGTCGGTTTTTTCAGCCTGATGATGAGGTTTTATATAAAAGCTTGTATTCTTCCTGGTCTTGGCAATATTATTTATTATTAAGTTATATATATATATATATATATATATATATATATATATATATATATATATATATATATATATATATATATATATATATATATATATATATATATATATATATATATATACATACATACATACATATATATATATATATATATATATATATATATATATATATATATATATATATATATATATATATATATATATATATATATATATATATATATATATATATATATATATATGTATGTATATATATATATATATATATATATATATATATATATATATATATATATATATATATATATATATATATATATATATATATATATATATATATATATATATATATATATATAATCAGAAACCTACAAACGTCCTTTAATATCCATTCTGCTCTACCGGAAATAATATATTTTCATATATGTTACCGAAGGGGAATTTTTTAGTTGATTATAAGTCCACTGTCCCGTGGGGTCGAACCAGCGACGGACGAGGAATCAGGACTACAGTGACGCACTAACGCAGTCGGCCACAAGAGAGGTGATGTGATAAATAGTCATATATATATATATATATATATATATATATATATATATATATATATATATATATATATATATATATATATATATATATATATATATTGTTTCTTAATAATACAAGTAAATCTATAAAGTATATAACACAAAACCTGAAAACATTAAAGTAATGTAAGATATTAAAAAAAATAATATAAACATTAGATACCATGGACAGCCACTGAAATGATGTTCAGTAGCCTACCAATAATTATTATAAAATTAAACCAAAGCATTTCTTTTTTGCACAGTTAGTGTCAGAACATAAGAACAATAAATAAAAGTGCAGAAATTTATCTTTGGAAAAAAAAAATATGGTGAAACCTTTTAAGCTCTACTAAAACACGGAATATGATATGCACGGGGGAGAAGAAAGTAACGAGATGAAAGCCTGCAGTATTGGACTGAATATAAAAATAGGCTATATACAAGAGAATAAAATTATATTGGGTTGGTGAGTGCAGGTGCTAGTCGTCTTACGTAATAGGACTTTTACCTTTATAACCAGGAAAATCTGATAAATTGAATGAACCTTCAGTGACTTTCGTTTTACTTTAAATTTAGCCTAATTCATCCAAATTAAATTAATAGTATCTAAAATATGTTAGTGGGTCATTAAAATTAGAAATTCTGCATCCATTTCACATTTGTATCTCACTGATGGAATTTTTATACATAATCTTTGGACTGACTTCCAAGACGATCTTTTAAACATCCATTTTATTTGACTATGAATATATTGTTCAGAAATACATAAAGTAATGGAATTACCGTGCTTCATTTTAGAATTTCTTGGATTGTAATTTTATTTCTCTCTCTCTCTCTCTCTCTCTCTCTCTCTCTCTCTCTCTCTCTCTCTCTCTCTTCTCTCTCTTGCTATACATATTCTTACGGGCCACTGGGCTTAACCTGCTGATCGAATCGACGTAAGATGGCCGACCAGTGCAAATGAAGTGCAATGGCGTCCAACCCAGCATATCACTCTCTCATTAGTCCCTCCTTTTATCTATTCTCTCTCTGTTGCAGATATCTTTGCGCTTTTTTAGGCTTATGGGAGCGACGCGCTCAGCCGCCGCCGTCGTGTGAAAATTGCCTTGGGGTGACCCTAGGCCAGTCTGAGAAGCACAGGCCAGGAGATTTCTATTCTGCTGTTAGAAGCCATCTCAAATGGACATGGATTCCCGCTGTTTCACAGAGACCGCCACTTTGCCTCATGCCACATGGGCACTAATTCTGGGATCCCAACTCATAAAGGAGTGATCATTTAGGAAACCCAAGGTAAGTCTAAATTGCGCACGGGAATTCGGCAGCCCATTTTCCTTCGACTATACTCTATTTTCTTTACGTTTATCAAGGAACCTTCCCAAATTCTCCCATAGTTTCCCACAGGTATCTTGCTCTCTCTTTGTCGCTATATGTCCCACCTTGGACCGCATACAACTTTTGTACATTAAAGCCATCCACTGTTTGCATGCTTAGTTAATTTCCAGATTAGGAAAAGTGATAGTAAAGCGTCTTTTGACTGGCTGTGCTGTCCTATGCCCACCCAAATGGTTAGAGCAAACTTTAAGCATTCAGGCGTGATATTGCCGTATGCCCATGATTATAGTTAATTTGTGAGCTATTGTTATTATTTGTTAAGCAAGCGTTGTTAATTGTTAACTGAGCATAATTACACCTTGCAGTACATTGATGTAAAGTAATAACTCATGTTTGCACTTCATCCTTCCCATTTCTCTCATGTATTGCATTACTGGCAGCCACTTTATAGCATTCCGTTGTGCAACCATGGCTGGCACGGTAACACTGGTGACCTTGCTAAAGATCAAGTAATTAAAATAATGTAGAAATTCCCTAAGTAGAAAATGCAAACGTAAATTAAAAGCGTAAAAAGACAGCTAAGATATTGAAATTCGAACTGTTTTAGTTAGTAGAAGACATTCCACAGTATTGATTTTTTTTCAGGCAGGTTAGCAAACCTTAGCACATTGTAGTGATAGGAATTTTAAAGATCTTGTGCTTATTTACAATGTTTAAGGTGTTCTTTTTGCGAAGAATACATGCTCTACTTTGATTTGTAAAGTAAAATCCGTTTCACTGCACGATTTAGGAAAGTTCCATTTCAGCCAAGCTCATGCTCCTATAAACAAAGAACAAGCCTGATTTAGCCCAGCGTTCGGTCGTTAAAAGCCAAAGCCAGAGCGAATTTTTTTGTTCCCAAACCCGACGCAATATCAGCGAGGGAAATTTTAGAATTTCGCTGAGCCACGTGTTTTACTTAAGGTTACAGTGTTAGGCCGTTCGTGCATGCTACAACTTTAGATAGGGCGCATGCATGCGAAGATTGCATTTATTTGTAGGGAGTTCCGTTCAAAAGAGTGTTTAACCATAACAAACGGTTTCAGGAGTTTTGGCCTGAGACGGCAAATTTTCTCAATGCTAGAAGTTAGGCAACGGCAAATTTTCTCAGTGCTAGAAGTTAGGCAATGTAAATTTATGCATGCTATTAATATTTTGTTTCCAGTGTTAGTAGGACAGGCATATATATTTGGCTATAGGGAACATTTATTGTATTATAGTAGAATCATTAGACTTCAAGAGAGAGAGAGAGAGAGAGAGAGAGAGAGAGAGAGAGAGAGAGAGAGAGAGAGAGAGAGAGAGAGAGAGAGAGAGAGAAAGGATAAGCTTCTGATTTCTTAAATTTTACCTACGGTTTTAACTATTGCTTTCAACCCTGCCAGATTATTTAGCCCATCAGAGAGAAATAGGCATTATATTGATTTCATATCCCAATAAGCAGTCCTATATAGACCTCTGTTGCTGACAAACCCATTTAAAGTGCAGGCAATCATTTTTCTGGGCTCCTACGTCTTATGTATACAATACAATCTTGCAATCTGCAAAACCATTAACTGCCTTGTACTTCTTAACAAAATTGCATTTACATGCTACTCAGTTATTGTGTACTTGCACACCACTTGCACCTACATGATAGAGCCGTAGCATGCCGTACTATTTTCACTTATTTTACCTAAAACTTGCAGCCAGGTGCTCATTTTAGTTTGTGTATTATTAACACAGCACGCTCTTGTGCCTATTGTTGCAATGAATGTTCATTTGATTATTTTATTCTGTTCTTATTGAACAACGCCTCTGCTCCACGTGGTACTGCTGCGTCCGTGGGCAAGTTAAGTCTTACTGTTACCTGTTCTTCATGATCAAGCCTCACATTTTGTGCCTCAACCTACTTTGTGTTTCCATACACAGCTTGCACTGCATGCCTTTCTGCATCTACAAGCCAAATTCGGTAGAGTGCCACACACTTAGTTTCTTCGGAATCCATAACCTCTGCACTATAGCCAGTGCTGTCTGTATGCATGCTATTCATAACCAGTCCACACCTTCTGTGCCATCTGCACCTGCATGCCAATCCTGTGGAGTGCCACATACTTAGTTCTTCAGAACCACTTTGCACGACAGTGCCAGCGTTATCCTTATCACAGGGGCACCTCCATACCAGAGCAGCCTATAGGCCTACAAGGTACACTGGCAGTTAGAGTTTCCTCAGAGGGGCTCTCTCCTTTACAGGTGACGCCTGCTACTGGCCCACTTCCTTATTTTGCATACACTGCCTAGTTCAGAGTGCATTTTCCATTTCTGCACAATTGCTTGCATGGCCAACCTAAAATCTTGAGCATTTCTGGGGAAAGTCAGACCCTGCTCTAAGCATTCAGCAACATGTCTGTCGATGAGTACAAAGCCTTCACGGAGGTGGGAAAAAATATGACATTGAAAGGGTAACAGCTGGCCTAATGGTTTCAGGAGCAAGTAGCTTAAGAACGGGGAAGAAGAAAGTGAATATGAATTGCAGCTGGAAAAGCTGAGACAAGAAGAGAAGGAGAAGCAGGCCGAGAAGGAGTATCAAGAGAAAGAAAAGGAGCATCAAGAGAAAGAGAAGCAGTGATAGCATGAACTAGCCTTGGCACAGGAGAGATAAAATTAACGACAGCATGAATTAGCTTTGAAGAAGGAACTTGAGCTCGAAAAATCCAAGCAGGACCATGGCACTGGCCCAACACTGAGCCGACCATCCATCACTGGCCTCCACCCCTTCCATTATCTCAAATATCAGTTACCTTATGCATCATTGGAATGATGCAGAGCCAGAGGCGTGGCTAGAACAGGTGGAAACCCTCTTTAAGAAGTACAGTCCGACTGACAGTGAGAAGGCCATGATT
>NC_089753.1:71724163-71776663 GCF_040412425.1 Macrobrachium rosenbergii | reverse complement strand
CTGTCCCTGCCCTTAATCACCAATCAACTTCCACCCAGCTGTTCATCGCTTAACTACCTGCTGTAACTTCTTTGTTTATACTCCCCAACCTTTCTCTCCCTCCTGCATTGCTTGTCTGTGTCAGTTTGCTTTACACTACCGGTGTGGGTAGGTGTCTTTTTTTTTTTTTGTATTGGCCCCGGCCTTCTTCTGCTATTCTGTTCCTTTTTAAAATACTTTTTTAAATATTTTTTTTAATATCTTGTGAGTGTTTTTAAGGTTGTCCTTTTTTTCTTTTAAATTGTCATTTAACAAGGTGTTAAGTATATAATGTGTATACCTTTTAGTGTTAATACATAGTACTGTTTAAGTTCATCGCTTTTTCAGCCTAGAAGATGTATCAAGAGATACGAAACGTCGGAGTAACAATAAATGGATAAAGAAGAAAGAACGCCTTTCTGTCACCCCAATTTGCCTGTTGTTTGAGTGTCTGCTCCTGTCTTCATTATATATATATATATATATATATATATATATATATATATATATATATATATATATATATATATATATATATATATATATATATATATATATATATATATATATATATATATATATATATATATATATATATATATATATATATATATATATATATATATATATATATATATATATATATATATATATGTATATATATATATATATATATATATATATATATATATATATATATATATATATATATATATATATATATATATATATATATATATATATATATATATATATATATATATATATATATATATATATATATATATATATATATATATATATATATATATATATATATATATATATATATATATATATATATATATATATATATATATATATATATATATATATATATATATATATATATATATATATATATATATATATATATATATATATATATATATATATATATATATATATATACATTTACATACTTTTTCACCTACATATGACCATATCGTTTCCAAAAGTCCAAAATACCTCAAAAACACTGATATATACCATTAATACAGTTTATCTCTACACCTTCCATCTTCTATTGTTTGTTTGAATTTATCATCCACATTTAATTAAAGTTGATTCAATAATTTCTTAATACTTTCTAACCATGGGTTCTATAAAAGCTTCAAGTTTCTTCCCATTCTTTTCAATACCTCCTGTTTTCTTTTTTGCAGCACCTGTGACTCAATTCTTCTCTCATTCAAGAATCATCTGAAACAATCCTAAATACTTATATGAATTTTCTGCTTGTAGTTCATCTTCCTGGTTCCTTGGTTCGGTTTTCACCTTACTTTTGCTAATGTCACTTAAGCTCCCTTCTCCCCAGAACACTTCTAAACCCTTTTACGCATTTCAGTAGTTTCTGTTCTTGATCAACAATCAGTCATTTTACAATTTAATGACATTTTCTTATCCAAAACCTTAATCTTCAATACACTGTCTTCTCCCTAACGTATTTCATTAGAAAACTTTTTCACGTTATGTGGTGGGAATGCTACAGAGGTGAAACATCCCACTTTCTCATTATACCTTTAGGATGAGGATGCTAGGCCCTAACCCATTTTCTGGCTTAGGTGTCCGATTCAAGCTGGGTGGAATGGTGATTTTTAGGCAACGTGCAGAGCAGTGCCTAGCCAAATTTGGGTCTTGAGTGTACAACTCTACTGTGACGCCAGCTAATTAAAATACGCCTTATTTTGAGTTTTAGATATCTCAGGTTTTAACTAAATACCGTTCCTGAAACAGTGGATCTCCATCCAGTCACGGACTGGTTGCACTATGCTAGGTGGTAATCCGGTGGTAATGCAAGATAAATTCATTCTGTCTTTAGCTGAAGCTTTACGGCTGAATACAATTTATTTTGATATCCAATTGCTTTACGACCGCACAACTAAGTTACTGGAGGTACAATCAGCCAAAGCGGGTGCATCAGTTTAAATAGTTCAGATCTCTGATGTCGTTTAATAGGTCCATGGATTGCCACCACTGCAGAAAATGGGTACCGGTATCTACCATAAGCGAAAAATTAATATCCGTAGTAAAAATGGCACGGTATTTATTTTTTCTCTTTTGTTTTTTTTTTGGCAAACTACCAAAATATTAAATTCTAATGTCAGTATTTTCTCTTAATAGCAGTTTACTTTTTATTTCCATTTTGTGTTTCTTCGTTCACATCCTTATCCAACTTTGCCTCCGCTATTGATAATGCATTTCCTAACTTCTCCCAATTTTTTTTTCAGTGATACGTAAATTTTTTTATCCAACAAAAGTGAAATCGTAAATTTCTTGCTGATGGCATTCCCAAGGCGCCTCGTTTGTTATGTTGTTGAAGATTTACGGTAGTTTAGGATGCCAGGTACTTTATGTGAAACATTGCAGTTTCCTTCGGTATTTTTTTTTTTTATTATTAAGCGTTTCACCCCCTACTGCTGTTTGCTATACTCTACAAAATTATTGAGAAAGAATATTGACGATTCATCTATTAGGGCTGAAGGTATTTAATATTCTTTCACAATAAACAAATAAGTCAACTGATCATTCAAAAAATTAAAGATGAATAATGAACAATCCGAGGGGAAATGATTGGAAAGAAACCTTATTTCAACTGGTGTGATAAATTGTTAATTTTATATGTATAAATTAAAAGGTTGTATTCATGTAGAATGTGTCGTGGACCTGACATACTTTGACCTGGAATTCCAAAAGAAATAAAACGAATTGTTGACTCATTTGATACTTGTCAGAAGTATAAGCCTGGAAATCAGGATGAATCGCTAATGTACATTGACGATGGTGGAAGGCCATGGAACAAAACAGTAAAGATTTTTTCTCGCTTGCAGAACCTATATGGTTGTCGTTACCTACCATTCTGCAGTCACTGAAGCATCAACGATGTGAAACCAATTGTATTCCTATCTAATTTTTGCCCGACGGACTACTCAAATTCAGCTATTTTCAATTCAAAAGTATGTCAATGATTTGGGCATAAATCACGCAAGTCGTTTACCTGGCATCTTCAAGGAAATCGAAAAGCTGGGGCGGCTCTTGAAGTCATCAATAACATGATAAAACATACTTGTGAGGATGGAAAAGATCAATATTTGGCATTTTTAGAGCTCAGATACTCACCTTGTCAAGATTCTGACTTTCGCCCAGCCCAAATAATGCTTGAAGGTGCAGGAAAGGTACGGCAAAAGACAAAAGGCGAAAGTCATGTGAACAGGCTCCAATACTGGATTCGTCCTCCCTCCCTCCCCTCCCCCCTACAGGGGGAGAGGGAAGGAGGATTCCTTTGTAACTGTAACTGTAAGGGAGGGGGACAGGATAGAGTGAAGGTTCGATTACAAATCGATTTAAAACCCTAAGGGTCCCCGGAAAGGAAGATAAGGTTTGGAAGGGGGTAAAAAAACGGGTGGGGCGGGTTGGGCGGCGATGAAAGGAAAGTATAAGGGGAAGGAAAAAAGAATGGGGCAGTCCCATTTGTCATTTAGTCTACACTTTAGTGCATGTCATGTATTCGGAATGTGTTTGTAAGCTATTAAAATGCAGGAAAGGTACAGCAAAAGTATTGGAATCGTTCTTCCTCCCCTACAGGGGGAGAGGGAAGGAGGACTCAAACCACGGTGCTGTACAGTAGTATAGTGCATTTAGTTGGTAGAGTTAGTTTTTCGGGCTCTCTTCCCGAATAAGATCAGAAGGTTAGTTTTCAGTAGTAGGTGCAGCGAGAGTCTAAAGACAACAATGGTGCAGAAGATTTTGATGGGATGAAGTGCTGTACAAAGGCAAAGTGCTGTTTTTTGTATTTTTTTTTTTATTTTATGAAAGCATTCCAGGTGAGAATAGAGGCGAATGACAATGTGCAAAGGAACAAACTATATATTATGTGTGCTGTATATGTATGCATATATATATACACGCACATACACACAAATAGACACATTTCAATGCAAGAACAAGTTGTCATTTGTCAGAAAATATTGCTCTTGAGTCACATTAACATGTATATACAGAGTATATGCACACCATATATGCGTGCATACCATTCTTCTCAAAATTAATGTTAGTGGTGGGACTTAGACTACAGTATTAGCGGAGGAGGGTTGAAGATACCAGAATAAAAATACTTTGGGATTTCCAGGTTGCCTCCTTTCCCTTACATTTTTTTTTTTAATTTTATTTGCGGGGCGGGTTAGCTAAGCAAGTGTGCAGGACCCCTTGCCTTTCTAATTATCGCCTTTCCCTTATATTTTTTCCTTTTTATTTTCTTATTATTTTTATTTGTGGGGGCAGGTTAGCTAAGCAAGAGTACTAGACTCTTAGCGATGCCAGCTTTTATGCTGGGTGCCAGGTTGGTTGACTTCCACGTGGGAGCCAATAAAAAACAGGGTTGGTTTGGTGGGGGCCAATGAAAAAAAGGGTCGGTTTAGTGCTCAGAATGCTGGCCTCTGATTGGCTGATTATTGTCTCTGTTTGGGAGTCAATGAAAAATAGTGTAAGTTTTGTGGAATGAAATGAAAAATAGGATTGGCTTAGTGTTCAGAATGCTGGTCTCTGATTGGCTGTTTGGCCTGAGAGGCCAGAGAAGCTCTTTTCAGGCGGCAATGGTGCTGGGGCTGCTGTCTCCTGATGGTGATAGCTTCTCTTCTTATGGTCCTTACTCCAGGGCATCTTTCTCCTGTAAGGGGTGCTCTTTCTCCTGTGGGGTTTGTCTTCCTACAGGTGCTTCTACTTGTGTTTCTCTTCCTGCATTATGTCTTTCTTCAGGGTCTTTCATCTGTTGGGGGTACCTGTGGGCCTGTGGGGGCTTGTCCCCCTGCAGGTGTGCCTTCAGGAGCTGCATTCAGGGTTCATCTTATTTGAGTGGGGAGCAGAAATGGCTCCTGGGTCGTATTCAAGGAAGGACTATGTTTGAGTATACGCAGAGCTTCCGGCATCAAAAGGCACCTGGTATCACTGGTGCAGTCTATGATTCTAGTTGCAGATATCAGTTGCTGCCGAGTAGGACGTTGCTGGTGGTGGGTTGCAAAATGAATGAAAATCACTCCTTCTGGCCATGGCATGACAGTCTCTTTGACAGTTTCTTGGTAGTCATTCCAATGTAAGATTTACGGAATCCTTGAATGGAGAACTGGAACTGGTAGACTTCATTACTCTACCGGAGGGGATCAGTTACAGGAGGAGCTGGGTTGTTTTTCATAATAAAGGAATGAAGTCTTCTTCATTTTGTAGTGAATTATAAGTTTCATTTGGGTATTACTGTCAGTAGGTTTCCCATTTTCATTAATTATTCTCCTCAGGGCTCTTTCTTCAGCTATGTGCTCACTACTCATGTAGTTTCTGTAGTAAATCTTGGTGGTGGTCTTCCCAGGGGCATTTTCTTTGGAAGTGTACCAGTGTTTTTTATGGCTTTCTTCACCATATGTTTGATGTATATGTTAGGGAAGCCATTATTCACCAGCATCTGGGCCACTCATTCGATTTCCTTATGGGCTGCTGACCAGGCACTGGTGTGGGAAATGGCTCTCCTGAAAAAGGCATTGATTACACTATTCTTTTATCTCCTCTGGCATTCTCTCTGACCACTCATTGTGAAGCCGAGGTTAGTCTTCTTTGTGTAAACCTCAGTGGAGGAGGCATTGCCCTCCTTCCTCACAAGCACGTTAAGGAAAGGGAGGGCATTGTTGACACTCTCTTCGTTCATAAAGTGGAGAATGCTGCACTCGTCAAAAGTCCTGATCAGGGTTTGTAGCTCCTCTTCATGCCAACTCCAATGAAGGTGTTATTCACATACCGGGCGTATATTTAGGCTTATGTAGGCAGCTGGACACTCGTTCTTCTACTCGTCCCATATGTGTGTTGACAAACAGGACTCCCAGAGGGAAGCCCATGGCAACTCCATCTATTTAAGCATATAGTTCTTTGTGGGTGACAAAGGGAGCTTTCTTTGTATATATCTGCAGAAGTTTTTTCATGGCAATTTCAGGGATGTCACAAGCTGGTGTAGTGCTTTCTCTATATACTCATTCCAGGCTGATATTGATGGCTTCTTCTACCGTCATGCAGGTGAACAGTGACTCAACATCCATGGAAACCATCCTGGGGGTTGGGGTGGTCTTCTTCAGGAGCTCAAGGAAATCAGCCAATGACTTGAGGCTGTAGGTGGCTGGGACATAGGGCGTCAAGGTTTTGTTTAGTCTCTCGCCTAGGGAGTACACTGGGGCATGTTTTTGGCTGATAATCGGCTACAGTGGGATGTCGTTCTTATGGGTCGTTACGTTGTCATATATATAACCAGGAAGAGGGTCACCTGTTATTGGGGGAAGGTGGGTAGCTCCTCTCACTGCATTAAAGGTGTTAATTATCCCATTCATTTCTCTCTTAATTTCGCCTATGGGATTCTTTGTGAGCTTTCGAAATTTCTTTTCGTCCTTCAGGATGTCGTCTAGTTTCCTGTGATACTCCTCTGTACTTATCAGCACAAAAGCTGCCATTTTATCTGCTATCCTGATGGTGATTCCCTCCTTCTTCTTCAATTCCTTGGCAAGTCCCTTCTCATCAACTGGATGCGGTGGTGTCCCCTTGAGGTGATTGATTCAGCCTGCAGTAGTTGGCTGAAGGTTGTCTGTAGTCATAAGGTGGCCTCTCTTCTCCATATGTCGGATGTTGTCTAGAAGGAACTCGATTTCTAAGCGCTTGCAGAATGAGGAGGGCTTTCTCACATAATGGCAATTCAGGCTGAGGCCTGGTAAGTTGTCTTCCTCAAATGTTGTCTGGTAGCTAGTGAGGCTGATGTATTCTGTTCGTTCTTGAGGTAGTCTTAGTTTACATCCATTGAAATTAAGTAATTTCTTATTCGTGATCCTCATCCGGTTAGTCATATTGGTGTTTCTTGATCGTTGAAGGCTTCATTTAGTTCTTTCACAATGGTCACTGTCAGTTACTGTGGTGGCCTCCCATCTCTCTTCTATTTCACGGATCCTATCAATGCTAGTCTTCATTTCTTCTTATTTTATGGAGATTTGTCGCTGAATGAGGCACCTGCTTAAATGATAATAATAATAATAATAATAATAATAATAATAATAATAATAATAATAATAATAATAATAATAATAATAATAATAATAATAATAATAATAATAATAATAATAATAATAATGTGTAATAAAATATAAATAATAGCTATTTGTACATACATCTAATAGATTCCTCCTAAATTAAAAGTCTGAAACACATCAATATCATCTTGTTAGAATCTTCACAAGTTGAAGATCATCAACATAATTTGGTCTCCCTGTATTGCCCGTGAGCTAAAATGCATAATAATAATGTGATTAAAGCATTTTTAGAGGGAAAATATGTAATATATAATTTCCACAGAGTTTTCCTTAAGAATCTAGTTGTCTTTCACTACTGTTAAAACTACAATTACTACTACTACTATTACTAACGATAATTACAGCATAACTAACTCCCATGTTTGTCCTATTGTTGCCTCTTTACCTTCGAAATTGGGCCTGTTTTGTAGTTATAACAATATAGCAGAATTGCCAGAGTAAAAGGCCACTGTGGTCATTAAGGGCACATAAAGAATATTACTCTTATCATGCCTAAGATGTGCAAAGAAATATTGAGACACTTTTCATTTTCCAATAATTTTCTGGTTGAAACAGACAGTCTCTTTAGAAAGTAAACGTTTATATTGTAGTAAGAATCATTATCACTGGTTAGATCTTGTAATGATATTTGTCCAAGTCATTAAAGACAACAGTCAGTCCTCTCACATTTACCCAACTTAACTTGAGAAACGAGTCGGAGTTTGCCGAAAGTTAGCAAGAAATAAAGATTATTGATGCCAAAACTTAACATAATCAGGAAAACTTCCCATATGTTATCTTAAAACTTATATACGTGAAATATATCTGTAATATTACTGAAAGTATATAAGCAGAAGAAAATTGTTGCTTATAGCTTATTATATAAGGTTCTCCAACAGTACTAGGGTGAACACTACAGAGAACCATAACAGTGCGTGCTGCATAGTTAATAGTCCTCCTAAGTAACACTTTCACTTTTTTGTAGCAGCAGTGTATCAAGAAGTTTGTAAGTGTAGTGACCAGTACAAAAAGGATAGTTATCAGGATATACTCTGTGGAATTCCTTTCAGTTGATGTCTCAAGCTTTGCTATTTTTTAGCACACTCCTGAAAGTAATTTCCCATCTTTTAAAATTACCTTTATAAAACGTAATAATTTCTCTCCTACCTTGCAGTCATAAAGATCTTTGAAAGTACCATGCATTCCTAATTACTGTGCCGTAAATACTGTCAAGCAATTGCTTTGATGTAATCACTTCACATTCCTCGAAAACTAACGCACCGCATTACAATTTACGTTTCTGGAGCCTAAATGAACTACAGAAAATGGTATTACGCTCAGTGCAGCCTTTTCTTATATGGAAAATACATGATGCCCCTAATGGATTCAGGTGATTCTGATTAAAATAGTTTAGTAATTTCTGAAAATTGTTTAAGCAGATGACCTATCATATGCTCATGCAGATTGCAATTCTCAGACAAAAGCATGTGATTCTTTCCTAAAGTTTGTGATTTTACTGCTTTTTCATACCTTGGCCCACATGGCAGAGTTATGTGCAAAACGATAACATAGATTCCCCACCGGCCCCAAAAAATCTGTAACACTTTTTATTGAAGAGAATTTAGTAACGAAATCAGAGAAACTTTCTGTATGAATGACCCATTAGTTTTTTTTTTTCATTTATACCACTCGACACACGTGCATACAAACACACACATACACACGCGCAGAGAGAGAGAGAGAGAGAGAGAGAGAGAGAGAGAGAGAGAGAGAGAGAATGGCTGGCATATATGCTCACACCGAGGCCCGAATATTAGTTGGCAATTTCTTGGGTGCTTTTGAACTTGGTATAATGTGGATGTGCCCTTATCAGCTGGCATAGCTCACTCCTAGTAAATAGCTTGCGGTTGATAAAATAAAATCTGCCATAATGAAGTGGATTCTAGCTGCCATGAGTGACTCAAGAAATTACCTAATTTATTAGTGCTGTCATGTCCTAATGAAGGAATAGTAAAATTATGTTTCATTGCACGAACAATTTAGAGAAGCTATGTAGAAACATCATAAAGGGGGAGATATACTGATGCTCGTTGGTATGTTTGTGTCTGTGTGTATGCTAATTTTCTCGCACGCTACTAATTGTGCTGACCACTCAGTCTTATGGCTGTGAATTTAGGTAAATTTAAATGATATGCCAGAATTGCTATGTTTTAAATTTTGCATTATGACACCATTTTATTAATTTTATTTCGGTAGTTTGGCCTTAAATGTAACTCTCTAATACAGATTTTTATGTGATAAGTAGGAAACCTTTTTAAAACAGTTTAATCTTATTACATAACATACTCACCATCATATGGACAACGGAAACCTTTTCAGCTGTATCAATTATTCAAAGTAGTTTTGGTTCCATACGAGTGAGCATACTCGGTCAACCCAACCGGGGAAAGTTTGGCCCAAGATGCCTAACAAGCTTATGACCAAATAGAAATATTAATTGTCACTTTTGGGGCTGTCATGTTCATTTATGTTTAAGATTGTGGTTCGTACAATGTTAATTATCATGTCACTAAAATAGTCGTGTCCTTTTCCTTTCCTTCTTCTGAAGTCTCAACCTTTCAGAAATTTAGGGAAGAAGAGAACCACGTGATAAGTTCGCTACGATGGAGTAAATGACCTGTTATAAGTAGTTATATTTTTGTTTCTAAATACAGTGCTATATCTTTTATATCGGTAAAAGATGTGCTTAGTTTTTAATAAATGAAAATATGAAAAATTTTCCTAATAACATATATTTGCAGTTTCATAGTTCATTACAGCCTTCTGAAAACGCCAACAATTTTCCAGATACATTAACACTAAGCAACATACCAATGAATTCAACAAATCCCATAAGTCGATCGGTGTCTGTGATTCATAATGAACCTGTGACTATTTTCAAATTTGTCAGTTTATCATAAAAATTTTTCCTGTAATACTTTCACAAAACAAATTACAAGTATTCCAGAATTCCAAGTAACTTTCTATTACTGATATTTCTGTGTTCGTGAATCCTGTGATGGCAAGGATTAAGTTGCTGTCTGAATGTTCAGTCTTATCCTGTTCCGAAAATATTTCTTTTCTTTATTTTTTCTCTTCTTTTCTTTCAGTGTTTGTGGTGTCTGTTAACCATTGAGTAGATTAGCCCACAGGCATTGAAATTTATGTTACAAAGGAGTTGACTCTATTGACATTAACATAAAATGCATTAACTTGACAAAAAAATTAGGTTGAGACATTTGCTTCAAAGTTATTCGGTTAATGGATTTAAGGGTTTTTAGAAAGTAAACGAGAGTTGCTACCTTCTCAAATTAAGTGGGGATGTCTATGGCCACATAGAAATTCCTTAGTTTTAGACAAAGAGAAATTCTACAACAGTGCGTTAGAATAGGTAGTTTTTTCGTAAAAGGAATGAAGTAAAACAGAAAAACAGGGAACCAAGCGTTGAAATATCATAAGGTTCTTTTTAAGGTGTCCATTATTAATGACTGCAAAAGTATCTCACAAGTTCATGCAATGTAATCCTTGGTAAAATAATATACCTCAAATTTAAGGCATACTCTTCTGGGAACTTTGTCTGAAGGCAGCTAAAATATTTCATAGTAAGTTTTTTTTACTGTTTTGCTTTTCTACAAATATCAGCATTGGCAACATAGTTTTCATTAGCAACGTAGTTTTCGTTTGGATCCAGGATCAGGAAACTGGAGTTCTGCTCCAGTAAGTCAGTAGCTTTTAGCCCTTAGGAAGTTTCCCAAGATGATTCGGTTTTTCTGTTGTCCTGCATATTTCTGTCCCCTTCTGAAGTGGTAGTGGTTTTTTGGGAGGTTTGTCCTTCTGCAGGCAGCTCTCTGAACGTGGGTAATCATGAAGAATTATACCTTGGCGGTCACTCTCTGTTGAGTCTTGGTGAAAAAGGGATAGGTACTTGAGGGAAGTATAAGTTAAAGAGGAGAAAAGAAGCAATGGGTTGAAGGTACACGACGAACTGGAATGTTGAAGACAGGAGAGAGGGCAAAGGTCCTTTTGCTGATTTTTTTTTTTTTTTTTTTTTTGTTTAGGAGTGTTAGAGTCATTGTGATGATATTTAGATGTGTAAGTGGTGTTACAATGCTGGTCTGTTTTTCATCCTCCTGAGTCTTCTTTCGTAGTTAACAGAGCAATTGTACGTTGATGATTTCATCTTATTTCCCGGCATATTGTTGTAAGAGGAACTTTCTTCCAAGCAAGATTCTCAGCTCTAAGTAATCTTACATAAGAGGGTTTGCAGCTAAGACCCGCCCACTGCACGCCAGTGATTGGCTAGCTCTCAAAAGGGGAATGACGTCACACTAGCTAAAAGTCCAAATGATTGCCAATGCCAGTACGGATTTGACTCCGTTAGGTAATGCTCCAGGAATTGTGAAGTATGCAATTATCTCCGATATATTAAGTTATATAATATTTTCATTATGAAAATCTTGGATCATTCAGTTTATGCTTTTTTTTTATCTTTTGATCAAGCTGAGCCCTTTTGATCATGTACAGCCTTAAGTACTTGCATCTTGCTTTTTTTCTTAACCTCAGCGGTTCCACATGGACCACATTAATTGAAATGAAGCATAAACTTATGAAGCCAGTTTCGATATTAGGGAATCAATTCACCTTAATCCTGCATGTCAAATGATAATATCATTGTAAGATTAGGCCTACTTATCAAATTCTTATATTTTGAGGCAATGACAGGCAGGGCCAAAGTATGGGGGAAAAGGTACTGCAGTAGTCAGCTGGCAGGCCTGGGGCCCAGGAGTTTGGGGCCTGTGAAAGCAGCTTATATATATATATATATATATATATAATATATATATATATATATATATATATATATATATATATATATATATATATATATATATATATATATATATATATATATACATATATATATATGTCATGGGCAGGGGTATGATAATGGGTCAAACATGTCCGTCTGCATAAGAAAATAATCTAGCAGAGTTTTCCCCTTGTGGTGCTCATACACTTAATTTAACAGGAGTCATGCATTCCAGAGACTGTCACATTCTTTGGTTGTGTTCAGCGCCTTTATGTGTTCTTTAGTGGTAGTCCAGCAAGATGGAAAATTTTAAAAGAGGAAATTCCTTCTTCACTTCACTCACAGTCTGACACCCGTTGGAGTGCACGTGTGGATGCTGTTCGTCCAGTTTCAACTCACTTGCCAGGTATTCTTACTGCCTTAGACAAATCACTTGATAATTCTTGTATGACTCATGAAATGCGGGCAGAAGTTAGGTCTTTGAAATTGTATTTCATATCATATTCTGCTATTGTTTTAGCTGCATTTTGGTTTAAAGTTCTTTTTGATTTACGAAATAAGATCATCCAGTCTCGTGGAATATCACTTGAATCAGAAATGTTCTCATCTCTGGTGCAGAACTCAGGCAGCTACGAGACAAGTGGGATGACATATTATCAGAGGCACATTTACTTCCATGGGCATTATGCCAAGATTTCCAGGAAGAGAGGAAAAAACGTAAAAGTGATGAGGCACTGGATGAAGGTGTAGAGATGACTAAAGAATCAGATGAGGAATCAGATTTCAGAATTAATGTTTTCTATTGTACTTTAGATTATATTGTCACTGACATGGATCAGAGATTCCAAGCAGTAAAGGGCATATGTGACACTTTCAAGGCAATCCTTAAGTATGTTTCTTTGAGTGAAGCTGAGCTAGAAGATGCTTCAAAATGCCTGGTTCAAAAATATTCTTTAGATCTGTCATGTAATTTTGTTAGTGAAATGCTGCATCTAAAGAAAATATTTAGATCTACTTTCCATTCAGAACAAGAACTAACTCCTTAACTTACTGAATGAAATATACTGCAAAAGCTTCAACCAGTTTTTAGTGAAATATGCATAGCCTTAATATTCTGTACATTGCCTGTCACAGTTGCCGAAGCTGAACGCAGCTTCAGTAAACTGTCTAATATAAAAACATTTAAAAGAGCAACCATGGCCAGGAACGCTTTATTTGGCACTCTTGTCCATTGAGAATAAATTGGCTAGATCTGTTGATTATATCAGTCATCAGTGATTTTGCCAGAAAGAAGGCAAGAAAAGCAAAACTGATCTAATTAGTTATGAAGTTTTACTGTTTCTGCACAATTGCATGATTACTTAATAAAAATAGTTTAAAAGTCTTCATGCCTAGTCTTTCAGTATTCTGAATTATCCTTTCAATAAAAAAATATGGTACTTATTTAGTTACTAGCCTTGTGTTCAGACATCAGTTGAGATAATTTGATATATTCTATTCATCTTGTAAGCTATATTATTATGATTATTATTATTATTAATTTTATTTATATTTTTCATTGAAATCGGAGTTCAGCAGTCTCCCGATAACTCCCAGTTTGTATTTTAATATTTTTGATAGATTACTTTTTACATTTTTTATTTTCCATTATTATTATTATTATTATTATTATTATTATTATTATTAACATCATTATTATTGTTCATTTATTTATTGTTTTTTTAATGTGTATTTATGCCAGTACCGGGGCCTGAAAGGGTGACAGCCCTGATGACAGGGCATAAACATATCATTTATTGCAAATAGTTTCTTTCCCGTATCCGTTGGAAATATAGTAGCTTTTAATTAATATAGTAGCTTCGACACCAAGATACATAATGTATAAGCATACGTTCGAATGTAAACGTAAAAGCACATGCATTTACACATACATGTGTTTATGCGTCGACGGGTATTGTAATTGTAACATTGCTTATACCACAGAGAATAAAAGTAAAACTTGTGAGCATGTAGCCGATGGCACACAGACCGATCATAGGGATGTCTCATAGCCTTCCTTGCACACAGCTATCGAACTGATCTCAATAAATTATATAGAAAATATGTTTCCAATAGGGATAACAAATTATGTTACTGTGATAATCAAATTAGGCTAGTGAAGCTTTTCTATGACAATGAAGGCTATGGTAGGAGGACATCAAAAAATACATAACGAAATATGAACAAAATAAATAATAGCTGAATAAGACTTGTATTACATGACCCAAACCTGTCAATAAGTAACCGGTGAGTCATTCAATTTTAGGGGCAATCTTGTAGATTACCTTGTTGGACAAAAACATAGTTAAATATCAGTAATTCTCTCTCTCTCTCTCTCTCTCTCTCTCTCTCTGTTGTTTGGAGAATGTGGCGTAGACTGTATTCATAAAGGTCTTGATTTTTTTAATTAATACAAAAGATTAAATTTCAATTAACAATAGTAAGTAGACAATTCTTTGTTCTTTTGTGAATGGGTCTATGTATATTCTGCAATGTTAGCTCACCATGTGAAAAGTTTCCGGAGACACAGCAAGAACCACAACAGTAGCAGCAAAAACAAGAATGACCATGACAATAACAGGAACCACAATAAAACTGGTGAATACAAGATAAGCCCGTAATCCAGACGTCTTCAGCTGCGTAAACCGACAAAAAGACATTGGACAGTATAGGTCTACGTCATTTTTTATGATACTATTATTTCGAAAGGAGATAATGTCCCTGAGAAAATTCTCAGCAAATTACATCCAGTATGAGTCGTATAGCCTGTCACACTGTAACTTTGTCGGATGTATAAATGATCGCAATGAAATGGATTTTATGACTATTAAAATGTAGTCAAATTTTCTGAGATCTCCGTGGCTTCTCAGATACAGTCTGTGTTTTAATTTAGAATGGTGAGCACGCTTGACAATATCAGATGGTCATTATCATCGTCATGTAATTCAAGTGCATAGATTCGAACGCAGACATTCCTTGAGTCATGGAAGTGATCAGGTGAATCTCATTTACGACAAGCCGCATTACAGTATCGAGGAACACTCCTTTCGTCACTTATATTTTCCTTTTTCTTTTGGGGCCGCATTTGTCGAGAGATGTGTATTGATTTTATTTCAAGGGATAATACGTATCCTTTTGATAATCAGCAGAACCCAATTAAGATCGGTAACAACCATTGCTAAATTGATGAAGACGAAAAGAATCACTGGTTAACAGACTTCGCTAAACCATTGCCAACCAACCTGCTTCAAGGCATGGTTGTGACGTAGGCAGTGGGCGGGGCTTAATTGCAAAGAGCCGTGGCTTTTACTATAGTGCCTCCTGGGCCATCCTTTAGCACTTCAAGTTCATTCACAAAAGTAGTTGACTGAAATCACAATTTTCACATCATTCTATAGACTTTTTTTAATGTAGCCTACTGAGATAGGTGTCACTGTTATATGAACATCGTAAGTCTACTGGATCTCTCCTCTCGTTGACTTCAACTAAAATTCTCAGTCACTGACTTCTCTTCGAAAACTGTTGGTTTTCAGTACTCACCCAAAAGACATGCAATAACAAAATAATGTGGTGATCAAATTATATTTATTAAACAACCTGTTTTCCACTTACAACAAACAAATAATGTTCATGTGACTAATACAGCCTTGAAAATTATATCTTACATAGAAAAATACCCTGCAACACAGAAATGTAACCCAAAAGCCTTTTTTTTTTTATATTAAACTACATAGAAATGCTAGGATTTTGCAACAATATGGTCTTAATGGGAGGCTGGAGGTTAATTTCTTTCATTTCATGAAGTCTATATTTTGTAGGAGCTGGAGGAAAGTAGCACATTCGACTCTTCAGTGTATAAAGGTTACGAAAGTAAAAGCTATGAAACTAAATAGCGATGGAGGAAACTCCTTAAACTAAATGGAGAGAGAGAGAGAGAGAGAGAGAGAGAGAGAGAGAGAGAGAGAGAGAGAGAGAGAGAGAGAGAGAGAGAGACAGGAGCCCACATATGACAGCGGGAGAATGAGGAAAATGCTCTTTGAGTCTAGTCACGTAGAGATATGGATTTTTTTATTTTCTATCCAGGAGACACACGACACCAACTTATATATATTTGCTGATTTATTTCGTAGAATATATCGCTAACACAGTGTAAAATTCTTTAAAATTATTTTAGCACACTCCAGCATTTCATAAAAGGTAACAGGTAAAGAGGCTTCCATGAATCTTTAACTGACAGAGTAAAATTAGTGATAGAGGAAGGCCTTCCCAAATGAAATTCGCGAATTGGTCTGGAAAAATTATAGGAAAATAGGATCCTTTGGAAAATAAAAGCTGAGGAAGTGAGCGTAGATACGAAAAGTCGAAGCAAGTATCAATAAACTTAAGGATTAGAGTACTCAAATTAAAAACTAAAATGTAACAAAAAAGCTAAGATTTGTTATGACTTTTGCAGAACCTATAGTTATTTTATCCGTAAAAGCAACAGTGAATCTTATAGAATAATTAGATTTGAGTAGTCTCACTTATAACCTAAAATATTTTGACCGCCAGCTGTTTTCTGTGCGCTGTTCAGGAAGAATCGATTCTATAATAAAAAAAAATGCTTCCAACTTTCGTCAATCTAATCTAATTATGGGAGCTTTTTCGTGTTCTAATCCGCCTCATTAATCTATCCATTTCCATTGTTGTTATATATGCGCCAATACCACTCCAAAAAAAGTTGTTGGGATATCAGTGTCTGGCTATCCCGAATGCATTTCAAAAGAGGGATAATGAACACCTATCAGCAAATATGCACAACCACGGTTCCCCAGATTGCAAAAGTAGAAGCCGCAGGTACAAATCAACCATGGCCTGCATTAAACGTATAAAGCAACACGGACTTCATCCGAATCCGAAGGAAATACCGACATGGAATAAATGAAAACTATCGGACAAAGACGGAAATCTAGCCCTAACTCATGCCCTTTGTTGCACACTGTGGCATATGACGCGTCTTACGGTGCACCAAGAAATGCCTTGAGAATGAGACCCGCCGACCAATAGAATTGCGTCACTCCAGTGACATTATATTTTACTTTAAAATTAGCAATTGAGTCCGCATGTTGTAATAAAAATTTTTCAATGCCAATTTGTGATTTAGTTCTAAGGGCGCTGTCGACAGCCGAGGAAACAGTCCGTCAACTATAACAAGAAAATGGAAAGAAACAGGAATAGTTTTTCCTTATTCTTGAGAAGCTTGCCTGAAAATGAAAAAAAAAGAAGTATAGACTAATTCCAATTCTGAATAAAGAGTCGGAGCAAATAATGGCATTGACATGGGCGTCACTAAATGAACATCGCCAATCAGTTGACATGTCAAAGCTAATTAACACGTATCATTCGTCCTTTTTTTTTTTACGTGATTTCTAATTAGCATTGATGGAGACTGTATTTAGTGGGAAATAATAAGATGTACATTTACGTTTTTTTTTTTTTTTTTGTCATATTCATAGACAATTTTACAATTATTGGAAAATCCAACCAACAGCGTTTTGGATTTGCTGCTGGAAATTCTCCTATGGTATTTAAAATGAACGAAACTGGTTCCGTAGGTTCCAATTTCTTATTAATTTCATCCGGATTTGTTCATGATATTCTGGTGGTGATATACTGGCGAAAACTTGTTTCATGAATTTTTATATTAAAATAGCATATATTCAATAACTTCTGAGACAACAGATTTTTTTTACTGACTAGAATTTGTAATCCTTTCAAATAATTGAAAATTCTTAATATTCATTTCATACACTTCAGTCTGAAAGTCGATTTTAACTACCAAACAAAAATATGAACATAACAGAGGAGTCTTTTTTCATTCTTAGTGAATGGGACAGTACAGTTCACAGAGGTTAAATATGGAAATGGAAAACAAATGCAATGAAATAATGATATCCCTGTTTCACACATAAAAGATTTTAACATACTGAAGGATTTTAATTTTACGTTAATAGTGTTCATGTTCTTTTATGTAAATGGGATGCTTGTTATTTAAAGTGATTGAATTGAACATTTAACACTTAATGAAATAAACGTGAAAAATATTATTGAAAGTGCAAACAGAATTAAATGGTAAGTAGGCAATTTTCCATGAAAATCTTAAAGTGTGCCACCTTTATAATGGTGAAAAACAGGATAACTGACTTTCTTGCCTTTCTCTCAGTGGCTGTATGACGTGACACTTAAATAATGACGATATGCTGCTGTCAGTGCACATACAAACCAATATCAAAAATTTCCGTTTGGTCTCCACCCGCTTAAACAGTAGCTCCGTATCATTACTGAGTGAGTTATGATTATTTCTAGGGCTTGCCGTCTACGTTACTGTTCCACTTAGTTAATGACGTTGGGTGCATTCACTCAATTAAAAACCCTTTAAACTAGGGTATTCAGGTTTGATTTATATACACTCGTAGACTAATTATTTTCCTTTGTTCTATTTGTGAGCGTAACTCCCACCTCACTGGTGACTTAAAGGAGATATTGAACTTTGCGAAGGTTCTCTTAGGAAAGTTATCCAGTTAGCAATATGGCATCCTGACTGACCTGTGAAACAGGTAAACAACCACTTCCCACATCTCTAGATATGAAGATAACAAGCAAGTAAGCAAAATGTACGGGAGCTAGAGTAATAAACTTCCAAGTCAGGCAGGACACACACCACGAATGAAATGGAGTTAGACTGTGATTATTTATAGGTTTTAGTCAGGAGTACCTTAGTTTGCATGAAACCGTACTCATCATGTCTGGTTTTGACACTACCTATAAATTTCAAACCACTTTTTCCCCTTTACGGTATTTTTTCTCTAGTATTGACATTTCACACAGCAAAAAGTTTCTTTTCAATTGCTTTGTTTGGTCCTACTTTTAAGATATATATATAGAGAGTATATATATATATATATATATATATATATATATATATATATATATATATATATATATATATATATATATATATACATATATATATATAGTATACATATATATATATATATATATATATATATATATATATATATATATATATATATATATATATATATATATATATATATATATATTGTTACGTGTGAGGGTCTTGGTTGATCATGTATTATTCAATTTATGTAATTTTTACGGCCCTGCAAACCAAGATTACACGTAACCTGCCACTTGAAGCCAAAAGTTAACCTCAAAGACAGTCGTTAATTAGCCAAAGGTCGCCAGTTAAGGGTTATTAACCTAACAAAGAATATTTGAGATGAATTTGATTTTTAAACGCAAACGGGTTCTTCCAACATTCGACGCGAGGCAATACAAAGCGATCATCGAGATTTAACCTGATTTTGCTTACCCTAAACTTAAGGTATTTTACTGGAATAACGGGGTTGAAGCTAACAATATAATAATGAGGCTTAATCTAGGACTGTGAAACACATATACCCAAGTGGTGGCTGCTGAAGGAAGAAAATGAAAGAAATGCGAAATACAGAAAAGAGGTTAAAAGAATGGACGAAGTTCGAACAGTAATAACGCACTATACCTTAATGACGGTTGCTAGCGCAGACGCATAACGGACGTATGAAGTTCGGTGTGTTTTCTTGCTCCACCATTCACTACTAAAAATACCATAGACAAGCAGGACAGGGCCACCTTTCTAGATCGGCTGTGGCTCAGAGATCGCGCCAGTTTCTCTTCAGTTCCCTGACCAAGCAAATGGGTCAAAACAGGCCTACAGTCACAAGCCTTAGGCGTTCATGCTCTGTTAAACATTCCGCCACGCAGAAGAGACATACGGTAGAAAGGAAAAGGACTTTAGGACCACTTTGGCTCTTAAAGTTGAATATGGAATTTCTCCTATGGGGTTAAAATGCCTAAATGCTACCTATTCCTTTCTCCAACGGATGTTAAAGTTTGAACTGAAGACGCCACGTGGACAGCAATTTCTGTCTCAGTCAGGCTGGATATTTCTATCCCTAAATGTCGTTCGGAGGGCGAACAGCGTAAATATTTATAAAATATATATATATATATATATATATATATATAACCTTAATTTCTTTGGCTGCCTTTCTGCCTCTGTTTGCGTGTCTGGAGACTTCTAGGAATTCCGGAGGCTTCTGGGAATTCTGAAGGCTTTTGGGAATTACAAAGGCTTCTGGGAATTCCGGAGACTTCTGAGGTTTCCGAAGGCTTCAAGACAATCTCCAGGCTCTTCGAAGCATTTCGTCTCCGATTTTTTCTCCGTAAAACTCTGTTCTTTAGTATTGTGCAAAAACGGGGGAAGGCCACTTTCTTGGAGATGAATTCAAAAGGCTTCTGGGAATTCTGAAGGCTTCTGGTCGTTCCTGGAGAGGAAACGCTCAGAAGATTTCTTCAGGGGAAGCCCATGTTCTTGAAGTGAAGCGGATCCGACAGGAATCTGTTCAGGTGTTGAAGACAGGGTCATGGAGTCTTTAAGAATTTAAGAAGCCATGATAATCCAATGAGCGTTTCTCCAGGAATGCTTCAGGAGCTGAAGATTGCTACAAAGGATCTGCAGATCGGAGCCTTAAAGACTTCAGGATCCTGTGAAGCCGTCTTCAGCTCCTAAGGAATTGCTGGAGAAATGCCTATTGGATTATAACGTCTTCTTGAAGACGTCTTCACGACTCCAGGATCTTGTGGAGCAGTCTTCAACTCCTGAAGAACTCCTGAATAAACACTTATTGGATTATCACGGTTTCGTGAAGAAGTCTTCAAGAATCCAGCCGTCTTCGGCCCTTTCTGCTGCAAACAATCAAACAAACATTTCAGAGTTTTAGTATTATACTAGCAAATGTGAGCTATAGCGAGCATCTGCTAGTATAATTTGGAGACGGATCTAAAACAGTAAGAAGAATAATTAAACTATCTAAGGACTATTATATCCATTTCTATTTATCATGAAGAATTTATCTTTCCATTTGCATATTTTACGCTTTTCTGGCAGTAGCCAATTCTGTTTTACAAATTCCGTACCCGTGGAAAGCAAAAAAGTTTGATTTGCTGAAAATAGATTATTATTATTATTATTATTATTATTATTATTATTACATTATTACTATTATTGTTGTTGTTGTTCAGAGTTTGTTGTTGTTGTTAAAAAAAAAAAGCCTATTCATATGAAACAAGTCTCATACAGGGCCATTGACTTGAAAGGGAAGTTTCCAAAGAATATGATGTTCAGAGGAAGAAATAAGAGGAGGTACAGGGGAAATACAAAAAAAAGATCCCATTTATCAAAAAAAAGATAAGTTAAGGTTAATAAATAGATAAAATGTTATCAAAATTCAAGGAATATTATTAAGTGGTAATTCATTGCATCTTCTTGAAACTTCTAAAATTCCAATTACATAACATCCTCTCAGGCTATTCCCACAGTTCAATGCATAGGAATAAAGGACCTAACTGAGATAGTCTCGACAGAGAGGCACATTTACTGCATATTGGTGCTGCTGTTCCCGAATCTGGTTGCTCTCGGCAGGTAAAGGGATCAGTGATCAATTATGAATTTGAAAGATCTCAGTTGAACAAAACAATTTATGAAAGTGACAAACAAAAGACCATCCGTCGATGGTCCAAGTCATAACTGTTACTATTAAAAACAGAAACCTACCACCACCAACCACACTATTTAAAAGAGATAAATCTCTGGCAGAAGCAGACATCCACAGAGGAATCCGTATTCACAAGGCTACACAAACGATCTAAAATAGATTGCATTGATTTTATCAGTGTTATAAATATAAGAGACTCTGTGAACAATACCTAATTTCGTGCATTATTTGTTGAAACTTTCAAAGATGAAAAAGTTAGATGTGAGTCAAAAGTTACACCAAAAATAGTTAAAGCTTCAGATTCATTCAGTAAATTTCCATGCAAAAAGGAGGGATGGGGTGGAAATCTGCTGAGATCTGCTCATCAATAGTGTTTTTGTTTTACTGGAGTTCAGCCTCATACCCTACTGACCACATTATTCTCTGATCCGGTCCGTGTCCTTGTTGAGGCTGAGGGTAGCTTCATTTCTCATAAGTGGAGCCTTTACTACACCCACAAGTGTTGTATCATCGGCATATTGAACAATCTTGTTTTCCAAGTCAACAACCATATCATGTGTGTACACTAAAAATAACAGTGGACCAAGAACACTACCCTGTGGAACTCCAGGCAAAATCGGTCTTGGTTCACTGAAGATCCCATCCACAGCAAGTTGCTGCCCCCTGTCTGTAAGGATATCTTTAAATAATCCTAAAACATATCCACCCACTCCAAGATTCTATATTCTAAAAATAAGTGCCTTGTGATTTACTAACTTGAAAGCAGCACTAAAATCTATTTGAATTACTCTGCACTCAAAACCCTTATCAAGGTTCCCTTGCAAAAGGCAAGACATGTCTAAAAGAGCATTGCAAACTGACTATCAGCTAACAATCCTTTGCATTCCATAAAATTATTTATATGGCTTAAAGATAAGTTTCTCCATTCAGCAACTTTGGAGAGACAGGGAGAATAGAGATTGGTTTTGTTACTGTCAGCAGATATACTGCATCCTTCTAATACTATTTGTCTAAGCTTGCGCTTCACAAAGATACTACATCGACATAAAATCTAAAGAATCTGATCTTTTTCTTCTTGAAGAGGTTACACCAGAAATTATAAAATTCAAGTGTTAAATGCCTGAAATTTCTTTGAGTAATTTGGTTTTCTCCGTAGCGTATAATGCTGCTTAAATTCATCTCAATATGCTGCAGTATGGAGCTCTCAGCTACATTATAGAGCAGGCCCAGTTGCTACCCCAATGCGTCAAGGGAAGATGCATTGGAAGGCTCTCACCTCAAATGATGCCAGACAGGCACGATCCCTAGCTAACCATCGTATCTTCTGGTAAATAATCGGTATTAAAAACAAAAGAGAAAGTTATAGACCTGCACGTTTTGGTATTTACCTGATCATTTGGAAGGTATATAAGAAATCAACATATTGAATGTTGCAGCCCTGTAGCCTCAGTAGTTTCTCTCGAGGAATAGGGACAGACAGAAACAGCAATGTGGAAAGAGAACCGACAAAGCCATCTTCAGATTTCCTTATGCCATGAGCTTTGAAACCATTGGGATCTTCTCCACCCCAGGTTTCAAGGCTTTGTCGATTTTTCTTAACATCCCTCCCTGAAATGCAAATTTTGTAAGAACAGGTTGAGGACGACAAGTGTCAGGGAAAGGGACATTCTCAGCTGATTGCTTATCTTCAAAAGCTCTGTGAAGCAGTTCAGCCTTTTCCCTAGGGCCAATAACCAATCGACCATCATCTGTTAGTAGTTGTGAAATGGAAGACGAGCCTGACCCAAATACAGATGATGCTAATTTGGTCCACCACAAGTGAAGCTGTGTAATTTCTTCAAGTTTCCTCTTCCATGAATTATTGTAATTTCTCTTAGTTGTATGGTAAGCTCTATTTGCAGCACGGGGAGATTCAACAAAAATGGTATAATATCCATTTGAATGACTTCGTCTCCATGCGTTGAATTTGGTCTGTCTGTCATGTTAGGCTCGTCTACATATTTCATCAAACCGTGGCTGGTCATTTGTCCTAAATTTCATGACCTTTCTAGGGACATATGTTATTAAAACCACAAAGAAGAAAGGCCATGAAGATTGTTATTAACGAGTTAATGCTATTTCACTCAAAACCAAATGTTATCGAGTCATAATCATCCATTTTCAAATTATTGGTCAGTGAAATTTGCTCTGTTATCAACAAATATTATTAATGCTTTGAGTAGTGAAGAATTACATGAACGGAAAATTATCATAAGATATTACACTCACGGTAGTCACTATTAACCCTGTGAATTTAATTAACTCAACGCACAATCCTCTTAAATAATCTCTCTCTCTCTCTAACTGACTCTCTTCCAATCAAGAGACATTCAAAACAAACATTTGTTTAGTAAACATTGAAAGCTACATTCTCCAGACCTTCTAATACCACAATGAAGGTCATTTTAGCAATAGTTTTACAGATTTTTCTCGTTAAATAGAGTTCTGTTTATTTACGATTGTGGAAAGTTTTGATTACCTGTCTTCTCGGTTAGGCAGTAATAATAACAAGATGGAAAGAGAGAGAATACTCAAGCTTTAAAGATAATTTACAAGAGATGTAGATTATATCAACTCGCATTTTCGCACTTAATTATGTAAAGCAAAAAAACTGTGAAATACGATAAACTGATACCGTAAAATTATGAGAATGACTAATAGTAACTGGAATTATCATTATGATACGTACCTTCAACTTGAACATACAAACTAACTGAATGTAAGAATATAATTAACACATTCAGAAGATGTTTTAGCATCATAAAAAGATTTCGTGCACAGAATCATCCTCTTTCCATTTAATATTAATACTTTTTTGCTTTATTATTTTAGAATTCACGACAAAATACCTTGAAAACCGAATTGCATTACATTGAGAAATTATTTACATAAATCTAAACAAGGAATCAGATGTAAATAAAAGAATAAAATTAAATGCATTGGAATAAATATGGTTTAGATAAAAAGCACTAAAAAATGATGAATTATTATGGAGGTAAAGCAAAAATAAAAACATAAATCATAACTTTTTTGATATACATCAGACTCAGGAGCTTTCAGGTTCAAAAATATTTAAACCGTCAGGACCTCTTAACATAAATTATTATGTAAGTCTTTTACAAATAACTTTTTAACTATAAAGGACGATATCTGCTGGAAATGTGTTATACTTGGATAGAAAATGTTTTCCAGTCAGGTGAACTCTGTCATTTTAAAATAAATTGTCACTATTAAATATTCCCAGCTGGCACTTAATTCCAGTCTTTTTAAGATGTTAATTTCTTTTTAAAAATTTTTTTTTAAATAAAAAAAATTAGTTTTTGAAAAAATGTTCAGGAAAAATAAAAATTCCGATAAGCGTTTGATGTTTTTACTTCCACATTGTAATTATTCGAAATCACTGTTCAAAAAAAAAATAATTAAAAGCCAAAATTCCAGTAAAGCCTCAACGATTTTTCACAGGCGTGCTTTCCTTTGATCGTTCCAGTTATGCATTGTTACTAGTTTTCGTCACTGAATTAATTTTACCAAAAATAATAATAATAATAAAAATTTAATGCATTTTATCCCAGAATTTCTTAATTGTAAAATTGACCCTCTGTTTGCCCAATGGAACCAGCAACAATTATTCAACACATTAGTCTATCGTTTACGATTTGATGCTGCCTTCTCCTTGTATCTAAGTAATAGGATATAATCAATAACTCTGGTTTTTTAAATTATTGCAACCAGTTAGAATTGTGTGTATCATGGCGTGTATCTGTGTGTTTTCCATTATACAACACTAAATGTTAAATCATTCATTTGCCCCAAAATAATTTTTATTTGGTTAGAAAACACAGAAAGTGGTTGTAGAAGCATGTTTCATTTCAAAGCTCTTATCAGCAGAAAAAAATTCATGTAAAATAAAATGAAGTTTTTAACCATATATAAATATTTTTTCTTCGTTTAACAACGACATAATTTGTATCTAAGGGAAAGCTCCTTGTCAACCCATAAACAAAAATAAATATGCAGTTTAGACACCTTGAAAAATGGGCTTTATGTTGTATTTTAAGTCCTTAACACTAAGTGGCGGTATGGGTACACTAATAGATTAGTAAAATAAAAATAAAAAAATAACATGGCTCTTGAAATATTAATCAAAATAAACTAAAAAATGTCCCTACCAATATCTAGGATGCCAAGTTCAGAAAAAATAAAGTTCAGAAAAATAATTTCATTTAAATTCACTCTGAATCAGCTGGACTTGAAATATCGTAAAAGATCTAGCAAATCTTCTTTAAGGACTGAAGGATCTTTTCCTGTATCGACTAGAACAAAATAACAAAAGCTTAAGTATTTTCAAATGAATATTTCCCATAATGGCACTTTCAGTCAAAGAAGTCAACTTGTTTTCGTGGTTATCAAGTCTTTCTTTCAGCTTGATACACCCTAAATAAACTAAAACACTCAAATAAAATAACGTATTTTATTGAATTATTTAATGGACTGTTTTTATAAATAAGTATGATACCCTTTAAACAACGTTAAAACTGACAAGTTTGTGATGATTAAGGTTAAAAATAAAAATATGAGTTAAAGCAAAAATAAAAAAAACAGATAAATGATTCATAAATAAAAAAATAAAAAGTAAAACAATTATTCACAAAATAGATTAAAAAGAAACATGCAAATAAAAGAAAAACTGATTTATAAACAAACTAAAAAATAAATAATATATATAAAATATATATGCATATAAATAAAAATAAAATTATGTAATATTAGGTATATTAACTCAAAATAAATAAATATGTAATAAATATTATATATCAAGATATAAAAATAAAATATATATATATATATATTATTATAAAAATATATATAAACATAACTATATAAATATATATATATATAAATATATATAAATAAATATACATAAATAAATATATTATATATAATATATAATATATATATATATATATATTATATAATATATATATATATAAAATATATATATATATAAATATATTTTCTTCTTTATCTTCAGCTTTTCCCATCTTTATATGGGGTCGCTGTTTGTTATTAGTCTTCTCCATCTTCTGCGATCATGCACCATTACCTCACTCACGTTCTTCTCCTGCATGTCCCTGTTAACTGTGTCTCTCCATCTCATTCTTGGTCTACCTCTCTCTCCTTGTTCCAGGCACTTCCATATTCATGGTTCTTTTTACATACAGAATCCTCCTCTCTTCTCATAATAACATGTCCAAACCATTGTAATCGTCTCTGTTGCAGCTTTTTTGATATTTCTGTAACTTTCACTGTCCCTCTTATGAAGTCATTCCTTATCCTGTCTCTTCTATCACTCCGCACATCCAACGCAGCATTCTCATTTCTGCCACTTCCATCTTTCTCTCTTGTGCTTTCTTCATAGGCCATGTTTCACAACTATACATCAATGCAGGTCTGACAATGCTCTTGTACATTTTTCCCTTCATCTTTACATTAAATCTTTTGTCACATAACACACCTGATGTTTTCCTCCAATTGCACCAAGCTGATTGTATATCTGTGATTCACTTCCTCCTCCATCCCTCCACAATCAGTGACACACGACCCAAGCATAGTTTTAAAGGATGTAACTCTTTTTACTTCTGCCTGCTCTAAGTTGATGCTTCCTCTTGGTCTCCTCCATTCATCCACATATATTCCGTTTTTGCTCTGCTTATCTTTAGGCCTCTGTCCTCCAATGCACTTCTCCACAACTCCAATTTCCTGTCTGCTTCTTCCTTACTGGTGGTCACTAGCACTATGTCATCTGCAAAGAGTACACTCCAACACCTGATCTTTCACTCCAGACACTATCACATCCAATACCATATCAAAAAATATAGGGACTCATGGCAGATATTTGGTGGAGTCCATATATTTCACCCTCAAACTTGTCTGATTGTTCCCAACTGAGCTTCTTACCTGTGTTGTTGCTTCTCTATACATATCATTTACAATCCTCACATATTTTTCTGAGACACCTAAACCCCTCATCCACCTCCACACTTCTTGCTTAGGCACTCGATCATATGCTTTCTCAAGATCTATAAATACAAGATGTAGTTTCCTTTCCTTTTTCTCTATATTTTTCCATTACTTGTCGCAATACAAAGATGGCATCTGTTGTCCCTTTTCCTGGCATGAACCCAAACTGTTCGTCACTTATAGATGTTTCAGCCCTTAGCCTTGCCTCTATTATTCTTTCATAGATTTTCATGGTATGTGCCATCAACTTTATGCCCTGATAGTTGGCACAATCTTGGATGTCCCCTTTTTCTTTGTAAATGGGGACTAGCAGGCTGTTTCTCCAGGCGTCAGGTATCTTCTCCTGCTGGTAGATCTTACTGAACAAGTCCCACAAGATGTCAATTCCCTCCTCTCCTAAGCAATCCACACCTCGACTGGTATTCCATCTGGTCCCACTGCTTTACCTTTCTTCATTTTACTTAGTGCCTGCTTAACTTCTCTCCGACTAATCCTGGGAACTCTCTTTCATTTGCTATCCATCCTCAATGATATTCCTGGGATTTTCTTCATTTAGAAGATTTTCAAAATACTCTCTCCATCTACTTTTAATTTCCTCCTCTTTTGTTAGAACTTTACCATTTCCATCTTTAATTTGCTTAATGTATGTGAGATCTTTTGTTGCTTTGTCTCTAGCTTTGGCTATCCTGTGGATGATTTTCTTTGGCCTATAAGTGTGTCAACATTCTCACACAAATCATTAAAAGCAGCAGCCTTGGCTCTGGCAACTTGTTGTTTTGCAACTTTTTTGCTTCTTTTGATATTTGCTCATTTTCTTCTGTTTTGTGTTTATTATATTCTTTTGGGATTCTTTCTTTTTCTTGATAAAATTGTGTCTTTATTCCACCTACCAGCTTTCTTTATCTTTTGGGGACCTTTGCCTGATGTTTTGCCTAAAATTTCCTCCCCATAGATTAGGATCACATTGCTGTTAAACTCCCACCAATCATTTACATCATCTTCCAACTTTATTTCTCTCAGAACATATTCCTTAAAACCTAGATCTCAACTCCACATTTTCTGCCTATTTCTAGCTATACCATTTGATCTTAGGTTACTTTTCCTCTTTCCCTTTGTCCTTTTCGAATTGAAAGGTAGCCAATACCAGCTTATGTTGTTATATAACATTCTCTATATATATCATTTACAATCCTTTGATTATATATTAAGGTGTTGTCTCCTACAGAGCAGAAAATCAATTTGACTCTCTTTCCACCACTTCTATATGTCACATAATATTTCTTCATAAAGAATGTATTAATTAGTGCCATATCAAATGCCACTATAGTCTATGAACATTTATATATTAATATTCCTCTCCCCCATTCCTAGTCTCCATGGATTCTTGAAATCACTCTTCTATCTGTATATATATGTCCATTCAAGTCTCCACCCAATACAACTCTCTCTTCCTCTGAGATTGATGTTAATATTCATCCAATATACAAAACATTGACTTCTCTTCTCATTACATCCAGCTTGTATGATATATAAGCACTTATCACATTTAGGACTTCTTCTGATAACATTAATTTGACCTTCATTATCCGACTACCACTTCTTTTGGACTTCTACCACTTTTCCTTCAGTTCACTATTTACAATGATGCCTACTCCACTTCTACCATTCTCATCTGCTCCACTGTACAGAAGTTTACATCCTCCTCCTATTTATATTTGCCTTGTTCCCCTCCACCTTGTTTCTTGCACACACAAGATGTCAACTCTCCTATATTATCATCTCCGCCACCTCTCTACTCTTTCCTATCATACTACCCACATTTAGTGTCCCAATTCTAATCATATGGACTTGTTTCTTTAATACAAGCGCCCACATATATATATATATTATATATTTATCGGATGGGTCAGGTGAGGCCCCCGTATATATATATATATATATATATGCCCTGGCATTCTCTCTGAATCTGGATTAGACTAACCATAAATCTGGCATTGGTTTTATAGTCGGATATATTCCTGTCATAATCCTATTTATATATATATATATATATATATATATATATATATATATATATATATATATATATATATATATATATATATATATATATATATATATATATATATATATATATATATATATATATATATATATATATATATATATATATATATATATATATATATATATATATATATATATATATATATATATATATATATATATATATATATATATATATATATATATATATATATATATATATATATATATATATATATATATATATATATATATATATATATATATATATATATATATATATATATATATATATATATATATATATATATATATATATATATATATATATATATATATATATATATATATATATATATATATATATATATATATATATATATATATATATATATATATATATATATATATATATATATATATATATATATATATATATATATATATATATATATATATATATATATATATATATATATATATATATATATATATATATATATATATATATATATATATATATATATATATATTTATAAATATTACTAGCCCTCGTAACATTTTGATTGTAAAAATATCAGCCTGACTGAGATAGGGAAATTTTTATCTCAGATTAGAAGCGTCTTCAGTTCAAACTTTAACGATCCGTTTTAGGATAGGTAGCATTAGGCCATTTTCCCCTATAGGAAAATTCCCATATCAGCCTTAAAAATAGGTGGTCCTAAGGTCCTTTTTTCCTTCCTACCTGTCTCTAGACAAATGGTGAATGTTTTTAATAGGACCTAAGCCTCAGAGAGGGTTTACGACGACCCTAGTTATGGTGGCATGGCTGTATTCTGTTTTGACGATGCCCTAGGCCGGTCGGGGGAACTCCTCTGAAGAGAGACTGGAGCATTCAAAGAGACCACGTCCGACGGGGCCTCTTCTCCGAACGATTTCTTTGTCTATTATTCTATTAGTGAAGTGAAGAAGCAATTGGGAAGACTCCAGAATACGGTGGTTGAGGTGCGCACAGCGACTCGTCATTCAAGGTAAAGTCCGCTTTTTGTTCAAAACTTCGCCCATTCTTTTATCTTTTTCTGTATTTCGCATTTTTTTCTTTGTTTCATTCCTTCATCCACCACTTACTGTATATGTGTTTACGAAGTCTAGATTAAGCCAAATTATTATATTGTTAGCTTCAACCCCGTTATTCCAGTAAAATACCTAGGATTTAGGGTAAGCAAAATCAGGTTAAATCTCGATGCTTTTTATGCCCTAGCGTCCGAATGTTTGGAAGAACCGTTGCGTTTAAAATCAAATTCATCTCAAATATTTTTGTTAAGGTTAATAACCCTTAACTGGCGACCTTTGGCTAATTAACGACTGTCTTTGAGGTTAACTTTTGGCTTCAAGTGGCAGGTTACGTGTAATCTTGGTTTGCAGGGCCGTAAAAATTACGTAAATTGAATAATACATGATCAACCAAGACCCTCACACGTAACATTGGCGACCTTGCATAGAATCTAAAGTACATTTTAGAGAAAGAATCTGGAGAAAAGGAAATTAAAATTACATTAATTCCAAAGATAAAAGTCAGATATTGAATTCCATTTCATTCTTCCAAACAAGGAACGAGGCATAATAATAAGCAGTAAAGAGAATAGTTATAATAACAAGTGTAGCGAGAATTAGCGTAGGTAGGCAAGGGTGCGACTCGAGAGCAGAGCGAATCACAATTTGTGTCGTTTAAGAAAGGGCATTTTACCGTGTTCGGATCGTGAGTCAAGTCGTTCAAGTAACGAATTCAAAGGCCGAGAAAAGCGGAGCCCATTTCATGTACACAAAGTAATTTAGAAATCGCGTCGGCAATTCCGATCGTTATTGTTTGCATATAGCGGGAATCATTCAAAAAACCGTGTCAGTGAAGTAGCAAAACGAACTGAAATAGTAATTTTACAATAAAGGTACCGTTCAACAACGTAAATTTACAAAGGCAGGCTAGCATTTATTTTTTTCATTCTTTTGTTTAATGTCCGGGTGAGAAGAACGATAACAAAGAGACAAAGTTGTTTGGTAATTTAGTTTTCCATCCGTAACGTAAAACGCTATGCATGATTGGTATATTTAAAGTAAAATCTGGATACCTGCATTTGTTTGTTCGTTGTTTTTGAATTTGTGCAAAAAAGAAAATACCGCCATTTTGATTCCTCCTCCGTGGTTGTTTTGAAATTGTTTGAACTGTTTGAGAGAACCGCCATTTTGATGTTCCTTCGTCGCCAGAGGTTGTTTTGAAATTTAGGCCTAACGGGACTTGGCCGCCATCTTAAGACCTTGTTATTGTCATTCTCTGTTGTGACCAGACTCTGCCTGAGCCACTCTTGGGTCATTTTTTTTTTTTTTTCGTAGCGTAGTGAACCCACCTCCTAATATCTTAGCTAGACAGAAAAATAGACAAAACCAAAAGATAATTTAGGCAGGGAAAGATAGGCCTTAGTTAGGAGTAATACCATAACAAGTTCCTATACAAATACCTGCTATAAAAATCATATAAAGAGAATTTAAAATTTTACGATAAACTTTTTGTGACGCATCGGCTCCCAGGAAAATTAAGATAATAAAGTAATCCCTAAGGAAGCCAAGACGACGCATCTATATCATTTTATTAAGATCCATGCCATTGTGCATTTATAAAATCTTTGTTTACATGTTCTCAAGCAGCAAGAAATTAGCTGATTGAAAATCTCTCTCTCTCTCTCTCTCTCTCTCTCTCTCTCTCTCTCTCTCTCTCTCTCTCTCTCTCTCGTCATTCAAGTAAGCATTCCTAACCTAAGTGTACGTGACCCTCTTCAAAGAAAGAACGGCCGACACTAGGCTAATTAATTCGAATACAATAAACCAAATAAAAGAAACACCTCTGTCCCACAATAGATGAGGACAAGTTAAGAGTAATTACAATACAGTGATAAACTGTCGGTCACGAGTGAGGCCTGCTATCCAGACCGAAGCAAACAGTAGTTTTCACCCTCTGAAAAAAAGGGGCCAGCACTGGGGCCGGTACTGGGACCAGCCACTCACGAGGATCTTTTAAAAAAAAAAAAAAAAACCCAAATTCACTTTATTCCACAGTGCCAATAATTTGCAGCACTGTCATCACTTGAATAGCTTACTTCTCTCTCTCTCTCTCTCTCTCTCTTTACCTTCCTTTTTTCTCTCTCATTCGATTGTTGCACTCTGCAGGGGGTGTAGAGTGCCTTTCCTCCCATATAGCCTAGTTGGACTCCAGTAGAGGGTCCCTAGGAACACATTGGCACCATAAGTGCCACATATCCAGAAAAATAAATAAAAAAACAAAAGGGAACACAGAAGAGAAAGTTCTTCTGGAACCTAACCTGCACCAGTGCCTAGGGATACTGAGTGCCACCAGTGTGACCTGTACACGGCACACCCAAACTACAGTGCCACCTTTTGAAAGGGTGCCACGTCATTGAAGAGACACTTCCTCGCTGCCCAAGTACGCCCAGTCGACCCGGTTAGACGCCCTTCCCCACCAGAACCATGGCAGCAGAGCATTATAAAACCTTCCTGGGGCTGGGGACGGCGGCAGGTCTCACCGGCTCGGAACTTACCACCTGGGTTAAGGAGCAAGTGGACGACTTGGCCAAGCGGGAGAAGGAAGAAAGACTCGAGCAGAGAAGGAAGAAAGACTGTATGAGCAGAGGAAGTATGAAGAAGAGCAGAGGGTGTATGAAGCCGAGCAAAGGCAATATGAAGAGGAAAGAGAAGAAAGAAGGAGACAGCATGAGTTAGCCTGCAAGGAAACTGAGTTAGCCCTAAAGGAGAAGGAGCTCGAGCTTGAGAGAGCGAAAATGGAGAATGCCGAAGCTATGGCTAGCCATCAAGCCTCCAGTCCTACACCTGCTGCATCAAACGCTCCAATTTCGAGCATCAATTCCCTAGTCCCCAAGTGGACTGAGGACGAGCCAGAAGCATGGCTGGAGGAGATCGAGGCTCTTTTCGATAACTACAGCACCACGGAGACGGAGAGAGCCTTAATACTAGCCAAGCATATGGAGGGAAAAGCCAAGGCAGCGCTTCGCTCACTGGAGAAGAGCCAGAGAGGCAACATGGCGGAAGTTCGTAGAGTCATTACAAAGGCCTACGAGATAACCCCAGAAAAATGGAGACAACGGTTCCGAGGTCTTGCCAAGGAAGTCGGCTGGTCTTGGACGGAATGGGCATGTCACAAAACCCAGTCCGATGCGCGCTGGTTCGACTCCTTGGCCTGCACGACGTTTGAGGATCTTTTCAATCGGACCATGCTAGAAGACCTTTTCCAATGTGTGCCTGGGCCCCTTGCTGTATATCTTAACGATAAACAGCCCTCCACACTTATGGAAGCTTGTCGCATGGCTGATTCGTGGGAAACTTTCAATCAGTCGCATAGCACCTCTCAGAAGCGAATCATCCCTCCGGCCTACCTCTCGAACTCCACTCGCCCGAAGAATGGACTGCCTAGCAAGACCCTGTGCAACTATTGCAAGAAGGGGGGCCACGCTGAAGCTGAGTGCCGATACAAACTCGGCACTAATAAGCAGCCTAACCCTACCAGCCAGAACTCCGCTCCCGATTCATCCGCTCAGCCCTCTCCTCCAACAGTTACTGCAGGCCACCGAGCCCATCCAAAAGGCCCGTGCAAATCCTGTGGGGCTGCTAGCCACTACAATGCTGGATCTCCGGCCTGTCCACATCATGTCCCCACCACCAAATTTGTCAACCTAATCAGCACTTCATTTTCTGCTGCTGGTCCGCACCGGATCCTTTACCCCGAGAGACTGGAAACCCAGTTCATCTCGGTGGCCCCTCTTCAGAGCACTAGCCTGCCAGTGACCCTTCCGGTCACAGTAGACACTGCGGCAGACATTAGCCTGATCACTGGGGCCCAAGTGCCAGCCGGTGCCATGGTTGATGAAGAAACCCGGTGGGAAATGAAGTGGATAGAGGGCCACACCATCACCGTTCCTACGGTCCAACTCCAGGTTATGACACCTTGGGGCACGATACCCCACCGCCTTGGCGTGGTAGGTGGAATTCGGCCCGGAGTGGTCTTCTTGTTGGGTCGGGATCTTCTCTGGGAAGCCCGTTACCAACGCCACTCCGCAGCCACGTTACCTCCTCCACGGAGGCCCCATTAAACTCTCAACCATGACAAACCTCCACCTTCCGCCCACCAAAGTGGTCCGCGGAAGGGGCGCAACCAAACTATTTCAGGCCTAGCCCTCTCCAATCGCGAAGGGCTGGCCCACCAAGAGGTCCTCCCCCTCCGCGAAAGAGAGATTCAGGAGGAGCAGTACCGCTGCAGGACGTGCAAGCGGGCAGACCACTCCACAAATTGGGAGGGCTGCCCAAACAAGCAACGCCCAGCGGACGCCCCGACACAAAACTCTAGGAGAGGCTACGATCTCCTGCTGGGGCAGGAATCTCTGCCGCAGCCAAACACAAGTCGTCCGCGAGGTATTGCACCTCGGACCCCTTGTCAGGCATGCCTGACCCTCAACTGCTGCCAGTGCCACTTGCGAGCACTGAGCAGTGCCAGACTCCGTCCGTCACGGACGTTGAGCTACCAATGGAAAAGGCCCCTATGCCGGGTCTAAATCATGAGGCGAATCCTCCTCCGGGAGATTTAGGATTCCCCATGCAGTTGATCATCGCGACTGGAGAGCCTCCAGCACCTGAAACTTCTTCTTTGCAAAATTTGACTCCAGGGGATGAACCCCTGGAGGATCGAAATGGTACCCCTTCCTTGGAAGACCAGGAACTGGCATCCTCGGACGCAGAAGTCGAGATCGCTCTCGCTCCGGTTGTCGCAGCAGCCGGAGTAGGGAGTCCTCCCGCAGCTTTTGCAGTTGCCCCTGACTTCGCGCCCGCTAGCCCTTCTGGCCTGTCCCCGGAGTCGGTGCTCTCATCACCTCCTAGGCCAGCTACTGATAGGCCTTGGAGGAACCGAAGAAGAAGAAGAAGGGGCGGAAGAGAGCCCAGTAGTTGCCGAGCTATAAGCTCATCCTGGCACTAGTGCCCTCTCGGCACAGTGCCCTAACATCTAAGAGTGATCCTGGCCCCTTGCCCAGAGAAGGTAGCCAGTGTGATCTCTTCCTTTTATTTGTACCTAGCCTAGGCCACCTTAAAGTACGGTACATCAATTTAGTAACCTTGTTCCTTCCACTTACCACCGAGCCGCAGTAATCATGTGTAAGTAGCCTAACTAATTTCAGTAATCTTAACTATTGTGAAACGAGCCACGATGCTCGTGACACGCATGGCCTAAGACCTCAGTGAGGCACCCATTTATCATATGAGGCAACCCTCATGAATTAACTAGTAAATTTTAATTGTATTAAACATAAACCATGTTGTAATTTAGTTAGAATATTAACTCTTATGTTGGTGCTACGGTCGGGTTAGGATAGGTTAGGCTAGGGAATATCATAGAATGTACCACTAGGCTAGGTCTAAAACACATCATGATTGTAGGAGGTAGCCTATAATAACCGTGAGCACCTTCTCAGTACTATTAGAATTAGGTAAAGTAGTGATTATAGCTCATATCCTATCTAGGGTTAGGTAGTTCTGTAGCTAGGTAGGCTAACCAGGACTAATCTGCTCAGGGGAAGGAGAGTAACCTACGAGAGGCGAACAGCTTGTTAGTATAGACCTTCACGCCCGAAAAGGGAGTGAAGGCCCTCTTAAGGGGGAGCTTTTATAAATATTACTGCTGTTCGCCCTCGTAACTTTTGATTGTAAAAATATCAGCCTGACTGAGACCAGGAAAAGCTGTTGTCTAGATTAGAAGCGTCTTCAGTTCAAAACAATTAACGTCCGTTGGAGAAAAGGATAGGTAGCATTGGCCAGTTTTTTCCCCTATAGGAAAATTTCCATATCAGCCTTAAAATAGGTGGCCCTAAGGTCCTTTTTTCCTTTCTACCTGTCTCTCTTGGCGAATGTTTTTAACAGAACGTAGATTGCCTAGGGCATGGCTGTAGGCCTGTTTTGACCTAGGCCGGTCAGGGAACTTCAGAGAGAGACTGGAGCATTCGGAGAGACCTGCGTCGACGGGGCCTCTTCTCCCTTTCTTTGTCTATTATTCTATTAGTGAAGTGAAGAAGCAATTGCCAGAAGACCTCCTGAGGTCGGTGGTTGGTGCGCAGCAACGTTCGTCCTAAGGTAAAGTCGATTTTTGTTCAAAACTTCGCCCATTCTTTTATCTTTTTCTGTATTTCGCATTTTTCTTTGTTTTCTTCCTTCAGCCACCACTTAGGGTATATGTGTTTACAAAGTCTAGATTAAGCCAAATTATTATATTGTTAGCTTCAACCCCGTTTTCCAGTAAAATACCTACGATTTAGGGTAAGCAAAATCAGGTTAAATCTCGATGCTTTTTTATGCCTAGCGTCCGAATGTTTGGAAGAACCGTTGCGTTTAAAATCAAATTCATCTCAAATATTTTGTTAAGGTTAATAACCCTTAACTGGCGACCTTTGGCTAATTAACGTCTGTCTTTGAGGTTAACTTTTGGCTTCAAGTGGCAGGTTACGTGTAATCTTGGTTTGCAGGGCCGTAAAAATTACGTAAATTGAATAATACATGATCAGCCAAGACCTCACACACGTAACAATATATATATATATATATATATATATATATATATATATATATATATATATATATATATATATATATATATATATATATATATATATATATATATAATATATATATATATATATATATATATATATATCGATATATGTGTGTGTATGTATATAACAGGAGAATAAAATAGAGTATACAGGTATCTAATGGGTTCAAATATAGCCGACTCATCAGATTAATATATACACTTTATATCCGTGTGAACATCCCGGGATTATGTATGTAATCAGCGGATAGGTCGCACTAAAGTTAAAAAAAAGCAAATGGGTGTTACAGACTAAATACACACACAAAAATAAAGCCACTACAACGGCCTTCTTAAAACACCTTTATCGTCTAACCATACGTTTCTAACTCTCAACATACCCAAAAACCAACAACTCGCTGCTGGAAGAAATATCGAAAAATTTCGGGTTTGACGCATCCAAAGATGTTTACTGCCGGGGTTAGTCGAAATGGCATAGCCGATTGAGACTAAATATATTTAGTAAGCCAAATCATATTTTCCTTCAAAGGCATTGTGAAACCCATACAAAATCATTGAAAAAGTCGTTGACCTTTCTGCAAACCCTTGCTCTTTTATACTAAATTAAAAATTGGGTTAATAAATAAATATGAATGAAAAAAAGACGCTAAAATATTTGGTATATCTGATATATAGTGCCTGTGTATTTTATATGAATATAAAAATAAATTCATCTTAAATAAATTATAAAAATGCAGTCAGATATATTTTCATTTTATCAGTAATTTTCAAAGTCAGGTCGAGTAAGTATATAAATAAAATACTGCAAATAATATATCTGATTTCTGGAAGTTTTAGAAAATGGCTTTATGCATAAAATCAACCTGTAATAAATAAGCAATATAATAAAAAATATCATATTAAATAAGTGTTTAGATATGCAATAAATCTCAAACAAGAAAATATAAAATGAACTGGGGACCTAGTAAATAAGGAGGCCAAATAAAAATATTTTTATTAAATTTATACTGTTATAAAAAATATCTCAAACTTGTATATTTATAAAGGCCAAACTGTTAGGCCATATATCTGAATTCAGGACCATAGATCTACGGTTATTGTCAAATACAATAAATAAACTCTGAATAATAAATAAAAAATATATATACTAAATAAGACTAATAGTTATGAAAATGTTATAATAAATATATTTAAATATATATAAAATATATATATATCCAAAATTGAGAATATCAATTCTATAATTCCAAAAATGAGAAAGCCTGTTTAAATATACATATATATTATATATAAATTAAATATATATATAATATTATATATATAATATAGGTATTATATATAAATATATATATAAAGTATATATATAATATATAAATATTATACCCATATAAATAATATATAAATATAAGATATATATATAAATATACAATATTTAATAGTGTACAATATAAATCAAATACAAAAAATATATATATATATAAATTTGATTTTGTAGAAAAAGTATAAAATGCATATTCAGGAAAATATATATGTAAATAAGAGAACAGATTCAAATAAATAATATTGTATATGACTTATATCTTGGAATAATTCTTAAAATGTGCATGCCTTATAAATATATAAACTCCAACTGAAGGGTATCTATCATCTATGTATTCTAGAAATTATGAACCAATCAGAATAACAATAAATAAGTAAAGTTTCAGGAATTTATGTTGATCTTATCTAAGCATGCATATTTTTCAGTTATGCAAGACCTATTATAAATACTATTTCCACGTATAATTAATGTTAAATATTCATAGGATTCATATTCATATAAATAAACAAGTATATATATATATACTAAAAGGTCTGTGTCCTTTAACAAATATAATATATATATAATACTGTCTATAAAATATAAGATGTTCTTAAAAATTATTAAATGATAAAGCCTGTCTATATTTGAATAAATGTGATTTCACAAAATATCTTATAAAATAAATAGATATATTCATATGTTCAATTAATAAATGGAAAATGATGCCAGTTTCAAAACATACAATTCCTTTTGACAGTATTACAATACATTATCATACATAATATATAAATACATATAATATATCATATAATAAATAAAATATAAATAATATATGAACGTATATAAATAAAAGTTCAATATATATATATATATGGCAAATAAAATATTAAATCAATAACACCATATACACTACATCATAAAAATATATATATAGTATATTTATAAATAAATTGATATACATAATATAAAATTATTAAAAGAATAAATTTTCCAGTGTTTTCAAATTCCAGGACATCATACCTATTATAATATGAGGGCAATATACCAATAATAAATAGAATTATCTTAAAATGTAATGAAGGAATTATATGGTTTTTCTAAATGTGTAATAAATAAATGCTATAAAGCATATATAAAATGATATATATATATCTATATATTTGATATAAAATTAATATGATATATATAATTCTGTTATTCTTTTCAAATGTCTCGTGTGTGTTATATATAAATTTTATTAAAATAAATAAATAAATATACGTCTAAATAAATAATAATAATAATAATATAAAAAATATATAATAATATAATAATAATATATAGAAGCCATTCATAATATATAATATATATATATATTATATTTTTAACGGTATCTAATATAAATATATAAAATATAAAGCTATCAGTATGATATTTAATATTACAATATAATAAATAAAATAAATTAATAAAATATAATATAAATTTTATAGAAATGTGAAATAATAATATAGACTATGTAAATAAATAAAAATTATATATGGAATATATATATATAAATGTAATAAATGAATAATATATAAAAACATTTTATTAAAATGGATAAATATATATATATATAATATAAATCAAATATATAAATATTTATAAAATACATAAAAGTAGATCATTTGTATATAGAACCTAAAATATACATATAAGAAATTTTCATATAAATGAATAAATATCCAAATATCATAGCAATTGTAATATATATAGATTATATGCATATATATATATTGCATATATATATATATATATATATATATAAATATATATATATAAATAATAAATAAAACCCTTAAATAATATATATAATAAATCAATAAATAATATATATATATAATATATAAATAAATTATCATAGAGCTACATGTAATCGTGGGTGGAATATAAATATAAATAATATATACATAATAATATAATATATAATATATAATATATAATAATATATATAAATATATATATAATATATTCCGTATATATACAATATATATATAAATATATATAATATATATACAATATATATATAAATATATATATCATCAATATTATTCTAATTATACATATATATATATATAAATATAGCAGCAATTATATCAATAAATATCATAACACTTATAATATAAAATAAATATTAACTTTATCATATACACAATTTTTTGCATTAGTAAATTTATTATAAAATCATTCAAATGGATGGTATCTAATGGAGTTTTATTAAAAATTACAAGCTTTCTTGGACAAACAGTCCACATTATCAAGTATCCGTACAATGAGCAAACAAAGTAAATGTATTATATATCTGTGTGTTGGGTACTTTCTGCAATAAAACCCTATAATCGCCTAGCTATTAAATGTGACCTCCACCTCTCTTGACCTTGGTCTTTCTATGATCCCTGGTGATGTTAGATGTCCGTTTTCCGTGCGTTCTCTTGCGTTTTCTTCGTTTCCTTGCTACTGTGGTAGTAAAATTTTCTTAAATATGCTGTCTTCAAAGGTTTACAGTGTTCCCTTCCATCGTGTTGTTGGCAATAGTTATGGCAAGGCGTTCTCTACAACCAGTCTAAATAAATTTTGTTGGTACACTGTACAGAAAATCATATTTTCCCAAATCTATTCTGTGATCATTTTAAATAACATGTTTGGCAACTAATAAAATCTGATTTAATGCCATATATTCTGCAGATGTTGTTAACGCTCTTTAAATGATTTGCCAGTTTCGCCATAGTACCCTTCTAAATACAGTCTAGACACGCTGCCATATAAACCCCCCTCTAATCTCTTCCCCCTCTACCGACTTTTTGTTTGCCCTATTTTATGCCTAATTGTTTTGAGCTTTTTACAATCAATTTATAAATAAATTATTTAGCTTCCTGTTGATGGGTGCAATAATTATAAATCGGAACTGTAATTATTTTCTTTCCTATCCAAATGTTCCTTTCGATCCTTTCCCTCTCCCAAAATATTTTTTCCTTGCTTTGATATGTCAAAAATAACTTTTTCCAATACTCTTAAAGTTTAAAGCCTAAAAATCTTAAAACTCTCCCTCAGGTAATGCCAACTCTTCGTCTAAAAATTCGGGATACAGCAAATCCTACAGACATGATGTTAAAATAAATTAATCATCTATTTTTATTTCTTTCCTATGACTAGAACCTATGTATGTATGAATTGGTATATATCTTCTTCCTATAACCTATAATTTTAAATCTCCCCTACCCTCTTAATTAGGACATAAATGGTTTAAAAATTTCTCCTTCCTTAAATTCTAATACAATAAAATAAATACATATTGGATTACCTACAGAAAAATTTTTAATATATATATAATATACCCTAAGTATTGGTGGGAGTGGGCATAATATCAAAGCAGGGAAAATACTATTTTGGGGATAAGGGAAAGGATTGAAAAGGAACATTTGGTAGGAAGAAAATAATTACAGTTCGGACAACAACTCTATTGCACCCATCAACAGAAAGCTAAATAATTTCAATTGATAGGCAGCTACAAAAACACCATTAGAATAAAATAGTTAGAAACAAAAAAAGTCTGTAGAGGAAGAGATTAGATTTTATATATGGCAGCGTGTCTAGATTGAAGAAGGGTACTATGGCGAAACTGGCAAATTATGTATGACTGAAGCAAACAACATCTAAATTTAGAACATAAGGCATTATAATCAGACGTTGGCAGTTGCCAAACACTGTTGGGAAAATGATCACAAAATAGACTAAAAAATATGAGTTTTCTGTACAGGAACACCAACAAAACATCTAACTAAAGTAGAGAACGCCTTCATAACTTGCCCCAACAACACGATGGCAGGAAACCGGAAACGGCTTTGAAGACAGCATATCTAGAAAAAAATCGTATACTCCACAGTAAAAAGGAAACAAAGGAAAAACAAGAGAATAAAAAACGGAATCTGGAACCAGGGATCAGAGAATAGACCAAGGTCAAGAGGGTGTATAGGTCACACAGGAATAGCTGGCGATTATATAAATTAAAAGTACCAGCACACAGATATAAATACAGCTGAACGGACGTCCTCCTCATTGTACGGATACTTTTGATAATGTGGACTGTTTGTCTAAAGAAAGCTTGTTAATGCTTTTTCTGAATAAAAACTCCAAGAAACCATCCAGTTTGAATAAGGTCCCTTTTTAGTAATATATATATATATATATATATATATATATATATATATATATATATATATATATATATATATATATATATATATATATATATATATATATATGCTAATATATATATATGACTATTTTTATCACATAAATAAAAATGATTCATATTCAATCGGCGTTAAAATGCGTCAATCTGTAGTCCTGAGTTCTTGTCTTCGCTGGTTAGCCCTGTCAAGATGACGAACTTATTATCATATAAATTTCCCTTTCGGTAAATATATGAAAATATATTATAAAATAGGTATAGCTAATGGATATTAAAGGACGTTTGTAGCTTTTGATTGAATATAGATAAATATATATATATATATATATATATATATATATATATATATAAAGTATACTATAAATATATATGATATATATATATATATATATATATATATATATATATATACATATATATATATATATATATATAAAGTATATATATATATATATAATAACCTATAATAAGGTAAATATATATTTATATATATATATATATAAATATAAATATATATATATATATATATATATATATATATATATATATATATATATATATATATATATATATATATATATATATGTGATATATATATATATATATATATATGAATAAATATATAATATAGTATATATATAATATATATATATAAATATATATATTTATATTATAGGCAAATCCATATATAAATAATTACAAACATATCCATAAATACATAAATAAATAAACCGCCTAAAATATATGATATATTTTATATATATTTTTATATATATAAATATATATTATATATAATATAGCGATATAATAATAAATATTTATATATTTAGAATAATATATATCTGATATATTTATATATATTCCTTTAAAGTATTATTAGAATATACTTTTTATCACAATCAGACTGATTCATATTGAATCAACGTTAAAATGTAAATCTTGCTTGATAAAAAAGTCTTTACAATTGTTTTTATATAGATCATGTTCTATTATCTGATGAATTTAATAAACAAATTTACCTATTTCATAGGCAAATATATATACGGTTATAAGTTTATTCAAGAAACAAGGAATTTTATATAAATAAAACGGTAAAAAAACTGAAAATTGAAATAAAAATATATAATATTATGGGTTTATTATATTAATATATATAAATTATTATATATTAGGTATGGCATACAAAAAATAAAATTAAAATTACCTGCCAGAAATACAATTACGCTCACACTGGTTCCGCATAACAATCAAGGATATATGAATATATATGTTTCATAAAAATAAAAAGATTAAATAATTATATATAATAAATTATCTCAATAAAGAAAATAAATTTAATAAATAAATATAGATAAATAAACCATAATAGAACAGATTGTTTTCCATCACATCAGTGATTCATATGTAATAATCACTATTAAAATGCCAATCCACTAAAGATCTGAGTTCTTTCTTCGCGGAGGCCCTTAGACGACGAACTTTATCAACTAAAATTCCCATTTTAATATCAGAAAATTATATAAAAATATTTATAAAATAAATTATATTAAAAATAAATAATAAATTTAATATGTAAAAATTGCTGATAAATATAAATTTAAAAATAAATATATAAACCTCTGTCCTAAAAGTGTTTAAAATATATGGAATAAATAAAAAAAGAAAATATATATATAAACATACATAATATATCATAATCATTAACATGGGTTATATATATATGACGATAATAATTTGTGTATATAGGAACGAAGATGTATAATACATTTATACATACATATATATACATTTTTATATTTACCATCAATTAAATATATATATGGAATATAAATGATATATATACCTTGTATATATATATCATATGAAGAAATCCAAGAAGTAAATATATATATATATATTAATGTATATAAATAAAAGAAATAATAGGTAAATAGATAAATAGATAGCTAGATAGATATTCTGGATAAATAATAGAAAATTTTAAAGTTAAAATAATACACATGTTTTCTTGAAATTAAATACAAAACAGTATAAAATAAAATCATAGGCTGAAATAATAAAAAGGAAGAAATCAATAAAAACCAGATAATAAAATAAAGAAAATCATAATAATCATTTGAAGTATATTAAACAAATATATAAATGAACAATATATAAATACAACTAAAGGGTTAAAACTTAAAATAAAAAAAAATAAGCATGAACACAATATGAAATATATAATAAAAATAAGATGAAATGAAATAAACTATATCTTCTAAAATATTTTGGTGTTATTTGTCAGTACCTACTATTAAAGAACACGATAGCTAACACCAGAAACATGTTGTTCAATTATGGCTATCATATTTTTCCCTGTCAGTAATGAAAAGGGTTGTGGAAACAATCCTTAAGTATTCTTTTTTCAACCATATAGCTACTATGAAAAGGTAAGGCAATTTAAAGATACTTTACGTCTGTACTAGCAAGTACTGTATACCCGTATGCGACAAAACTTTCATTTAAAAATTTTTATGGCTAGTTTCGATGTAACCTCTCTTTATACAATATTAGTGAAACAATCATGCTATTATTCTGGGAAGGGGCAAAACACATTGTCATGTTTCTAATAAAACACTTGCAAAAATTATCATTTAGCAACTGCTGATTTATATTTTTGCTGAAATTTATTATGACAATTCATTTTATTGAACATTTTATTGATTCTCATTTATAATTTTTATCCTTTAATATCAAAGGTTTATTTATAAATTGTATAATTAGAATATTCTTCCTGGTCTTGGCAATACTATGTATGAATCATTAATTATAATATTTGTAATATATACAATACAGGGGCATATATATATATACTATATATATATATATATACATATATATATATATATCTATATATATATATATATATATATATTTATAGTATATATATATATATATATTATATATTTAGCCAAAAAGCTACAAATGAGTTTTCAAATCAGTCATCCTACCTTGACACTGGCCTGATGGGTGAATATCGTCTGTAAGGGAATTGTATAAGTGATAAATGGTTAGGGATATTCCTGAGGTAGCGTGGATTTGATATATATTTGTGACTGATCTAGCAAATACTCTTTATCAGTCCTTCATCAATGGCTTTGAAATAAAGTATAAACCGGTCAGTGATAAAAATGTCTTATTTTTCACCTGCAGCAATATGTGATATATGTATATATATATATATATATATATATATATATATATATATATATATATATATATATATATATATATATATATATATATATATATATATATATATATATATATATATCCATGTATATATATTGTGACGAAGTGTCCAGTGTCTGTTCTTCAAATCAAACCTGGTATCTAAGTGCTTGATATTTGATTACCAAACTTACCATTTATTCGACAATTATAGTTACCTCACAACAGCCAGACACCTGAACCCTCATCACACATACAAAACGACTGATTTCTCTAAAGGCAACAGTGATCCCTTATAAAACTTATCAATCATGCAAGAATAAGTTCATTAAAACAGGTGTGAGGTAAAATCAAAGGGCATCACTCCAATAACATTATAAAATCTAAGTATTTTTTTTTTAATTCCCTGGTTCGAGCTCACTTCAATTACTTGAAGGAAAACATCTCACTTACCACTCTATCTCTAATTCAAATCAAAATTACTGGTGGGTCAATAGAATGATACTCTGATATAATATATTGAATACAAAAATTTATTTCTAAATTTAAAGATTATACATGACATTAACAGTCTCAAGGAAATTTATTATTACTTGAAAACAAACCAAAATTGTATTAAATCTGAATTAATCATTAATCAAAATTAAATCAGAAATTAATTTATTAATTAATCAAAAAATTATTCAAGTAAAATTTAAATGGTTAACTAACAAAATTTTGATTGAAAGGAAATATAAGTAAATTAATTCCCAAGTGTTAAACAAAATAAGGCAATTAAATCAATCATATAAAAATGTGGATACAAAAGACAGAAATATACTCTGCAAAAAAATTAAATATAAAAAAATGTAAAGCAAAAATTAGGGCAATAGCAAACACACCACATAATTATAAAATTCTTTAAAAGATAAAGCACAAAACACACAACTTATAAAAAGTATTAAAAAGGGAAAGGTGTCTTTGCATACAATCACTGTAAATATTATTTTTAGTGTACTAAAAACAAATAATAATGTTACAATACCTTGGTACCAAATGCTTCGTGTTTTTATAATCAGGCGCCGTTACATATGCACACTCAGTAAAATACACTGTTCAGATAACTCAGACACATTTACTAAGGAATTAAACAGTTAAAGGTTATGAGTGACCATTACCTACTAAAATATCAATTACATTACAACAGGACATTCAAAGTCCTGAGAGAGAGCGAGAGAGAGAGAGAGAGAATGCTTCTCTCTTCTCAACACGGCTATAGAGAAAGACGAAAGGCCCGTGGGCGGGTTTTTTCCTTATTTTTCTTAAAACGATAATTATGGAGAGTCAAGTTAACAATAATATTTATCATTACATATTTTCAGAACAAAAGGCATCTATTATTATAATAAAATTAAATTTTATCGTCAAAAGTGTTTTGAATGATGCCCCAATGGAATGCATTACAATGTCTTGTACACTTTGAATATTGAGAAGGTGTTAACAGCAGTTTTGAATTTGATAAACAGAACGTCTCTGTTTAGCTCTCTCAGTCTCTCTCTCCACGCATAGCTCCTTCAAACCATACAGCATTTTTATTAACCTTACGCATCGACTTTATGGCATATGCGCATCTGAAACAAAATTATACAGTATACAACAATACACACATACACAAGGGATTACTGCATTATGAAAACCACAGCATAAGAATATACAATATATATATATATATATATATATATATATATATATATATATATATATATATATATATATATATATATATATATATATATATATATATATATATATATATATAAAAATAGATATATATATATTATACAGTATACAATAATATATACATACAGATAGTTATATATATATATTATTATAGAAATAACGTACATTCCATATAGATATATATATATATATATATATATATATATATATATATATATATACATATATACATATATATATATATATATATATATATATATATATATATGATATATATATATCGATATATATATATATAGACATATATACATATATATATATATGAATATATTGATATATCCATAATCAGCATATATATATATATATATATATATATATATATATATATATATATATATATATATATATATATATATATATATATATAAATAATGAAACAAATATATATATCACGATATATATATGTATATATATATATATATATATATATATATTATTATTATATATATATATATATGATATATATATAATATAGTATTATTATTGCTGGTAAATATATTATATCATTATATAAATATATAAATATATCATATATATATATGTTTATTATATATATCTAAGGATGCATAATATTTAGATTTATAAGACTCAATGAGATATACTATATATATATATATATATATATATATATATATATAGAGATATATTTACCAAATATATATTATATATTTATAGGGTATATATATATATTTATATATATATATATATATATATACATATGTATTTATCGATATTACAGCATTCCTATATATTATATTTATTTATATATATATATACCATATATATATTTTATTATTTATAAATTATATATATATGTCATAAATTATATAATATAATATGACAATACATATATATAACTATATATATATATATATATATATATATATATATATATATATATATATCAATATATATATATATATATATATATATATATATATATATATATATATATATATATACATATATATATATATTATATTCCATATATATATATATATATATATATATATATATATATATATTTATATAATATATTGGGTTATATATAATAATACAGTGATATATATATACTGATATAATATATATATAAATACATATATATATATATATATATATCCATATATATATAAATATATATATATACTAAAATATATAATATATATAATAAGCAACACCAATATGTATGGAAAGAATTAAATTTAATTTATATAAATAAAGAATTTTGAACATCATTCGATATTTTAAATGATTATATAAAACGGAACATGATAGGTCTATCAGTATAAAATTTATTATCTCTTCCATTTCCATGCATGTCACAATCCCTTATCAAATCTGTTATATACAAACTGCCTGTATGTCAGACTTTAGTCAATGTCCTTAGGATGCCTTCCTGTTAAATCAGACAATATGAGGATATAGTTTGTTTGTATGTATATATATACCTCTCTGTCAATTTTTTCACTAGAAATGTTTATGTTTTGCATTTTCTGTAAACATAAAGGGATATATTGGTCATCTGGATTTTTAATTTCCAATCTATATATAACACCATGCAGCGTATACAGAACCACAGCATAGTTATAATATCTCAATGGATATATGTCCTTATCTGTTACTTATATCCCATGTTCACCTATATACATAAAGGATATATATAGAATTGTACAAGAAATTCCTTATTTAATTTATTTCATTCCCTATGATAAAAATATCAATTCCATCAAGAGTTGTAATACTTAGACAGGTTTCTTTTCTCCACGATAGGTTTTCCTCTGATAATTTATTTATATATATCCATATATATATATATATATAATACATATATATAGCATAAATTATACATATATTCTATAATTTTCTGTTAATATATTATATATATATAAAAAATACAGCATATATATATATAAGGGGTCTATATATATATATATATATATGTCTTGCATATCTATTCATCGGCCTACATTTGGCTGTATGAATGATAATTTGCCTCCATCTAATTAATATAGTGGATGTTATTTTCCTAAAAGAATTTCATCTCAGTTATCTCAATCTTATGAGACATTTTGCACTATATATCATTGCTATAGGATTCATACATTTATACCCACACACACACCACCTGCCAGGCAATAAAAAACATATATATATATGAATCTTCACATCACATATATTTATTTTTATTACAATAAGTTCTTACAAATTATTTGACGGATTCGATAATTATGTACCTTGGTATGAATGGTTATGAAATTACCTTTGTCATATGGCATTTTTAAAGTTATGATGCCCCTGTTATAAAGTCGTGGAAGGAAACAGAAAGAAACGCAGGGTCTCTCATCTCTCTGGATCGAGGTATCCCGACTGGCCAACAATAATATGGTTTACATCAATAGTATTTAACCTGTAAAAACCTTGAATACCTTATGTTACATGGTATTCTTGTCCTTATGATTCTTGTAAATTTCTTAGATTTCATATGAAACATCTCTCTTTGACTCAATCTCTCGGATATCTCTCTCTCTATCTTTGAGCTCTCATCAGACAAAATCTCATTTATAGCTTCATGATCTATTGTCCTATATATTATAGAGTAGAAGATATATTATAGAATATCGTAATATGTATATATGTCTTATATATATTTATATATAATTCTGATTTTGTATAAACTGTCTTACTATTTATATATTGTTTATATTCTCTGTATATCAACTAGCTTTGGCAATAAAAGCCGCATATATAGTATACACCTACGACGTCTATATTTATAATATATATGGTTTAGTGATATTCACATTATTGTATATATATATATAACATATACGGACGGGGTTAGCAAGTCCCGAAATGTATATATTTATGCAGCCTTTTGCAGATCCATTATCAGACTCGGTCATATATTTAACACGGAGTTATAGAGCATATTTATATATATATAAATATATAAATAATATCTTTATTCATCAATATTCTCTCAAGCATATCCTTTTATATGTTGTTTTATATATAGCTTTTCTTTTATTCATGAATATACTGCAATATATAAAGACTTATATATACGGGAACGTTTTTACATAATCAGAATATATCATTTGTATTAACATATATATATATATATATATATATATATATATATATATATATATATATATATATATATATATATATATATAATATATATATATATATTATAAAAACCATATATATATATATATATATATATATAAGAATATACATATATATAAATATATGTTATGTTTTAATATAAAATCGAAGAATAGGTTCTGGGTAATAGAAGGGTCATATGTATAAATATATTATATTTTTTATTATGTATTCGAAAACGTATAAATTTTTAGAAATTGTTATCTGGGAATACATAAACCTGATATCAATATATATATAACTTTATCGTAGGATAAATATTTATTGCCTGTTTTTATTTTATTACTTAGAATCGTTGAGGATATATCACATTTTATATTTTACATGTTAATTTCTGACCAGTTGATATAATATTGTATGTAATATATATATATATATATATATTCCAATTTTAAATCATTATATATCATATATATATAAATGCCAATTATAATTTTTTACAAATACGACAATATTCTTATATGCATCATATCGCATGCTTATATATATACGCACATATATAATTAAATATGTGCATAACTTATGGGTATTCTAATGAAGACTTATTTATGGACAAGGATGGATATTTTACATCACAACCGTTGACCACAGATGCAGGAAACCAGTTCAGACTTACCAAACACTATCCAAACTTTTAGCGCCGTTGTAGAAATAGGGAACAGGTTCTTTTTCCAGTATTAATTTTCTTTCTTATTTTGCAAAAATAAATGTTTATATATATATACTATAATATATATTGCCCATTGGCCAGTTGCCGAGCTAACATTCCCAGCCCGACTGTTTGTATATGAAGACATGTTTGAGCTAGTTATAATTTTTCTAGATTTGCAGTTATACAGCCGTTTTATTGCACCAAAGGGAAAATTCTTCCCCAAGCAACCTCACCAATTTTAATAATCAAAAATAATAATAGTACAACTATTTTTATTATTCCTTAAATAGAAAGAACTGTGGGTTTCATTTGCCCCTTCATTAATTCTCTCTTCCATTTCCACAACGGTTGAGCCTAATCCCTCTCTCTCTCTGTTCAAAATGACTGCCTGAGGGCCTTAATTCTAGGTGTGTCCTTCAAGGATGCCTTCCTCGTCAGCACCAGACAATGGGCAAGGGAGGAGCCAGAAAAGAGAAAGTTAGTGCCATGCCGCTCGGAAATGGTGACCTCTCTATGAGGCCTCACTAAATGCCTACATGTTTGCTATAGAAAACAAGATTGAGACTGACCTTTGCGCCACCTACCTGGATGCCAAGGCATAATTCCAGAGGTTATATATAAACCATGCAACAGCAGACAGACAGAACATAGTTCAGAATTCCACCAAGGACAGATGTCCTTATCTTTGCTGGTCCCATGTTCCCTTCACATGTTCGATCCCGAGGTTCGGACCAGTATACTTTTGTTGTGGCATCTTTTATT
>NC_089753.1:71719163-71721663 GCF_040412425.1 Macrobrachium rosenbergii | reverse complement strand
TAAAATGTTATAACAATGATTTTATGTTTTCAAATCCTCTAAAATAAGTCAAGCTAAGAATGCTCTTAGGGATTTCTTTCTTCATGTTACTTTCACTATAAAACTTTTTGTGGGCTTTGTTATAACAAATATCTAGTATATGTGGAGGATAACTTAAATATGTCCCTATTTTTCTTATGTATTCAATTTTTGTATCCAAATACTGGGGACTGACAATGCACAAGGCTCGTAAAAACATAGAGGAAAAAATTTATATTTTGATGTTGAGGTGATGGCCTGAATAAAAATGGACATAAGTTAAGTTGTTGGTTGGTTTCCTATAAATAATGAATTTACATTGAAATGGTTCTCTATGTATGAAAACATCTAAGAAAGGGAGGCAATTGTCTTTTTCTAATTCTAACGTAAACTTAATGGATGGTACCTGGTTATTCAAATTACAGAGTAAACCATTTACATCAATACCAACAAGCAAAACAGCTAAAATATCGTCAACGTACCTATACCACTTTAAAGGAGTATAAATGATATTAGGTATATATCGTTTTTCAAAGAATTCCATGTACAAGTTTGAGAGGAGTGGGGATAAAGGGTTGCCCATTGCCATACCAAATATTTGTTGGTTAAATGCACCATTGAATATAAACTTACAATCACAAATGCAGAACCTAGTGAGAGAAATGATATGACTTACAGGTAAAGGTAATTCGTGATGGATTAATTCATTACTAAGATACTCTAAAATGGAATCTATAGGGACTTTAGTAAAAAGGGAACAAACATCAAAACTAACGAATCTATCAGTGGGGCAAAAAGTGATTTTGTTTAATTTATCAACTAAATCTAGTCTATTATATACGTGAGAATCTGAGATAGTTCCAAGTAACGGAGACAAGAGTTTGGTAATATATTTCGAGAGTTTTTATGATATTGAGCCAACAGTACTGATAATAGGCCGCATATGATTGTTTTCTTTGTGTTTTTTTACTAATCCGTACAAGTAAGGTAACGAGGGAAATTTTACCGACACCTGACCTATTAGTTCTTTTTTATCATTAAGGACTTTTTCACTGTGCTGTTGAAACTTTTTATGACTTGATCAAGGGGATTTTTCGTTAGTTTTTTGTATGTCGTATCATCATCTAGTAGGGCTTGCGTACGTGATATGTAGTCAACTTTATCTAAAATTACAATACTATTCGATTTATCAGCTTTTGTGATGTGGATTGTATTGTCTTTTAAGGTCGGTCAAGCTTTTCTTACACCGAGCAGGAAATTGCTTTCATGCCTAACATTCGCAGCTCCATAAATGATACATTTAACTATATCAATATGATTTTGAGAATATCACAATGTTTTTTCAAATACATATAGGGACGACGCAATCGTTAAAGCAGAGGGTCTGTTAGATACAAAGAAGGATAAACCATATCCGAGCGCACTCACAACATTTTCACTTATTTGTTTACTTGATAAATTTATAACACAGTCATTGCGTGCACTATTAGTCCAGTCATTACTATCAATAAGTTTTTTTAATTTTCTGTCGAGTTTTCTTGTTAGGGCATCTGTAGTCCTACGAAGTTTTCCATAAATTTCTTGTCGCAGCGAGTCCTTCCAATTATCTGGGATAGAATGATTAAATGAAATTCTGGCTTTTTCTAATTCCTTAAATTTTTCTTTCTCCTCTTCCTTTGCGGCTGCTATGTGGCGTTTTAACATCATGGCACTGAATTCGTTGAATGGGTGATTGTCATATCTTCTTAAACGGCGTGGTAGCAAAGATTTAGGAAGCACTTGTTCAGACACTTCTTCAGGGACTTGAGTAGAATTCTGGTCGAATGCGCAGCCGAAAAAGACTTGGATAAGGTAGTGACTACGCAGTTCAAAAGAGGAAGCAGGATAGCAAAAGAAAACGTGGCCCTCATTACGTATAACTGAATCACGAAAATATGGAACGTGATGAATATATAAATAAAGATAAAATCCACAAAGGAAACGGAAACACTGGAATGCTGTGTGGCTTTTCGACACTAGTCCTTTACTTAGCAGACTGAAGAAATATAAAAATATGTTTACAAAGAAAGCTCATATAAATGACAGATGGGGATTATAAAGGAAACATGTTCCTGGAATCCTACACAATTGAAGAATTAGTAGAACTGCCAAAACAGGATTAAATATTTAAGAGGTCTTTACAAAGGATTAGGATCAACCGTTCAAGAGCAGGGACAGGACAATTAAAAGATTATACAGGTTCATGACTGACCACTTAAAAATGTTTAGTACAACACAAGAATTTTTTTTTTTTGTAAACAATATTAACATTTTGCAAGATGAACATTTTTACAAATAAAAAAAAATTATTATATTAAACATACGGATATATAGAAAATATATATCAAGTAGCTACCTTGTAGTTAAGTCAGTGATTTAATCTTTTAGGTCATTCTTGAACATTTTTCTAATACAGGGGTCCAAATAATAATACATGCCAGGG
>NC_089753.1:71646663-71711663 GCF_040412425.1 Macrobrachium rosenbergii | reverse complement strand
TAAAAACACTGCGGCAATTTCAGACTACAGAATATTGTTAGGATGTCTAATAGCCTTTTTTTGCAATTACCTACATCACTTAGGCCAAAAATAACAAAAGAATTCATCACTTGTAGACTGCAAACGTATAATCTGTCTGCTATAATAATCTTCACAGGTAAAGGAGAGGCTCAAGGGAAACAATTATACGTCTCATTTTATTCTTTTAGCCTGAACCTATATAAATTATTTACTTTATATGGCACACAAAGATAGTATCATTTTTCTCAGTGTTGATTTATTATTTGGCAGCAGCTCTGCTAACCAAGAAAAATAAATACCTGCCATTCTTACTGTTTATATGGTTTCTCTCTCTCTCTCTCTCTCTCTCTCTCTCTCTCTCTCTCTCTCTCTCTCTCTCTCTCTCTCTCATAAACACCTTCCTGGTAAGTACCACGGCATTCCCAGTATTATAGAAGTGTCGGAGGTATTTATTTCTTCTGAATAGCAGTCTTAAAAAATGGTGTAACACAAGTAAAATATATAATTACTGAGAGGAATTCCTATATACATCCGAAAAATATAAACTTGAATAGGTGAAATTCTAATTCATTTCCAAGAATGTATGATAAGATATGAGAAGTTAGTCTTTATTGCTGAAATATTCAGTATGAGTGACATACACTAGTAAATATATTCGTAAATCACCCATAGTCAAGAGAGCTTTATAAGTCTATGTGTACGTCTGAAGGGTAAAACTAAGGTAAGACAAATGCTAATGTTGATCTCTCATATAAGAGCTAGCACAGCATTGATCAATCCGAATTTCAACAGTAGAACTACGTATGGTATCCCTTGTTTACTGGGTGCTAGGTTATTGATAAAAATATCATCCAGAAATGGGGTTAATATATAATCAGTAATATGCTCATTTCCAACCATTATTGTAATTGTGTCTACTGAAATGAGAGTGCTTTCCAATGTTACTGGAGTACAGTTAGAAGGAATAAATGATTGGTCAAAATTTTCATTCTGTCACGTCTCCCTCTCTTTCATAATAATAAATCTCTTCTTCTTTTTTTTTTTGCCATGCCGTTTGCAGATTCAAACAGAATGAGAGAAAATGACAAAGGAAAAGAAGAAGACTGTGTCATTCGCAATCAGTAAGGTGCTTATACCTCTGGCAACAGTAAACCCCGATATATAGTACTTATCTTATGTTTATTTATTTGTGTTGTTACATTAATTGCATGTAATATATATTGCGGATGGCTACTATCACAATATTACCATTAAAGTAAAACAGGTTAATTCGTAGCAAAACAACAAATAAACGCGCTATTACAATGATTGTTTATGTTTTCGTGCGTCTGGTAGCATCCTACTGTTAACCACCGTGTGAAAAACCTCCGGAGTGAGGGAAGCAGCGCTGCCAGGTACAGGGAAATTTCCCTTTTTTAGGGAAATTCAGTCGACTACAGGGAAACAGGGATGAAATTTGAAAATACATAAAAAACAGGGAAATTTCAGAAAACTAACGGAAAACATAGGGAAATTTTGAAAATCTAGGTTTAAGTTATTATTTTTGTTTGAAATATGAAAAATATAGCTTTTTTATCATTTTCGTTTGGAATATGAAATATATAGCTTTTTATTAATACATGCTCTGAAACCTCGTCCTCTGAAAACATGGTAATAACACGTGCCCAACTGAGACTGATGACCGATGATGTATACAAAAAGATCAACAATAAGGCAAGTAACTAGCAGTTTAGATATATATATATATATATATATATATATATATATATATATATATATATATATATATATATATATATATATATATATATATATATATATATACCTTGGTCCATTCTGTACCATTATTTTCTTTTCTTTGTTATATATATATATATATATATATATATATATATATATATATATATATATATATATATATATATATATATATATATATATATATATATATATATATGTACAGGGAAATTTTGTGTCAAATAGGGAAATTTAATCAGGCAATTTAGGGAAATTTTGACAGCTAGACCTGGCAGCATTGGTGGGAAGTGTTAGGCCTCGCCTCGGCCGTAATCAAAGGGTTAAGTGGCAACCCTTCATTTTCCTCCCTCCGCCGCCGTTTCCTTGGCAGAGGACACTGCCATCCTGACAAAGGTCATATACCAGAGTAAGGTTTCTTTAGTCAGTCATAATTCTGTTATTTCTCTATCTATTTCATTGTGCTATCACCTTCAGTCAATTTGTGTTGAAGTGTTAAGTGTTAACATAAGTGTGCATTTAGCATTTTGAAACTGAGTGGAATAATGATTACTCAGTTGGTTGCACAATTAGAGACAACCCTGGCAGCATGCCCCTCTCTTTCAAGCACATGAGAAGAGCCAATTCCACAGCATAAGTACAAGAGTCGAAACATTTTGTTTAGGCTTATGCTAGATGTGAAAAGTCACAAATCAGTGTTAGGTAATTGACAGACCACATGCATGCCCAATTTAGTTCATGACAAGCGAGCGCGTACTAACTATTCCACGAGATTTTGGTGCTAATACATGTTAGCCTGCATATTTCAAGAGCAGGAAAGTCATGGAGTGAACTCAGTTGAAGAGTTAATAAAAGGAATAGTGCCCTTATTCCTTCGTCCGCTTGATAAGGAGAGTTTGAAAGTCCTGAATTCCTAGAAAGTCACATTGTGTAGGCGGCCAACCAAGGCCTGATCCCAACCTTTTTCGTCTCGCTGGATTTATTCTCTCTCTCTCTCTCTCTCTCTCTCTCTCTCTCTCTCTCTCTCTCTCTTGTTTCATCGATAGATAAAGTTAGGAAGTATATAGGAACAAGTTGATAAGATAGTAAATTCCAACCCGGAATCTTCCATTCCAGGCCACTTGGCCCCACCGCTAACCATCCACCATATTTAATTTTGAGTTCCATCAACACAATAACCGTTTTCTATGGGAAGCTGCTTTGGTGCCCCCACTGTCAGCTAAGAGTGCGGCCAGAAAAGATTTACGATACCCAGACTGTCAGCAAAAAGTAAAAAGCACAACATGGAAACTGCTCTCCCGGCCGCGCTATCTTTTGAGCACTGTGGGGCTACGTTTGCTTTTTTTTTTATCAGTTTCTGTATCTTATTCCATATAGTTTAACCCATATAATATTATTAACGTATGTACGGCCGTTTCCCTTTCACCACTGTCACGTATTTATACGTCTGCTCTTTCCAGCCATGATGATAACAGCAATTTTTCCCTTGGCTATAGGATTATCAGCGTGACGACATTTGGAAAATAACATTCTCTTAGGACCGACACACGTGCATTGTTTCATGGATGGAAGTTTATTTGTTGCATATGAAACTCTTTCTTTTTGACGTTCTAGAATTTATAATTAACAGGTTACATTAATTAGTCATTCGAACGACAGTTGTTACTAATCATCAGATTTTTATGACAGGCCATACAATGGTATATATTCGAACTGTTTCCAAAAGATCTTGCATTTGGTAGTCTGTATAATCCAATCTTTGGGCTAAACACAGGTTCCTGTCATGAATTCCACATCATCCACGATGCATGTCTGTTTTCTAAATAAAAAATATTAAATACAAGTAAACTGTATGAAATTTCCAAGTCATATATATACATACATACACATGCATATATATATATATATATATATATATATATATATATATATATATATATATATATATATATATATCAAAGGCATATTCAGGTATCCTTGGAAGGTAATGACTAGTTGCTGTTTTCATACCTCCTTTCCTTCCTTCCACCTGCATCGAGTTTGGTGGGTGGAACCACTCGAACATTGGTTTGAGAATGATGCCTCGGATTATCCCCAGTCCTTTTGACCGATTCCAATTCCTTGTTTCACGGACAATGCCGGATATAGTGATCTCCCTTTTCTACAGGCAAGTTAAACGACTTTTACTTTCCCCACGAATTTTGACCATCGACAAGGGAATTCCGAAGTGGCCATCATCAATGAAAGAAGGAACCGGAATCTTTCAAAAGGACTCGTTATAATTCCAGGCCCTAATATCAAGCCCATCAAATTCACCGTAGGTGGGAGGTAACCAGAGCCGTAAACAACAGCCGATCATTTCAGTGAATACCACCTACATCTCTACCTTACAAATGTCTATATTTGCCAGTTATCAATATCGTCTTCAAACCAAAATGACCACGAACATGTAGTACGTTTTAGACGTTGCCACTTTTCCCAGATTTGATTCATAAAACCTTGACCTAAGTTTGGATATCGCGTATATATGGCAGAAACGTTGCCACACCTTTCCATACTAAGTCTGAAACAGTAAACAGCTTGATACTTGTTCTGCGTATCTAACCGTGAAGACGTAAAATGAATTGAAATCTGAAGAATTGAAGTCATACATTAAACTGCTTTGATCAAAAGTAGGGTGAGGATGACTTAGTTTCTAATCACCTAAATAAATTATACTAATGCCCAATATCTAGGCCAGACTCACTGATAAAATATATGCTACAACACACACACACACACACACAAAAAACTATTACTGACTTCTCCAGTGATGGCAGATTTGTAAATTAACTCGGCCTTGTCCCGGAATGACCTCTTTCTTCTGGACAGCCCGGGGGAGCGATAATTAGGATATTATGACCGGATTAAAGAACCCCAAACTGAAGAATGCAGATTAACTGTAGACGGATTATAAGTCAGGAAGAAGTTTGGAAACGAAGCTAATGACACCCATATTGTGTGTTCAGTTTCTATGTGCACTATAAATCTATATATACACACACACATATATACATATATATAGACACATACACACATACACACACACACACACACACACACACATATATATATATATATATATATATATATATATATATATATATATATATATATATATATATATATATATATATATATATATATATAACATCATTTTGTCTCTGTTCATTGATCCGTGTGCTGATTGTTCTTTATATAGTTGTGAGAATTCTCGAGCATTATGAATTATCAATGTCAAAATTGTTAGGTTTGAATTACTGTACATGACATCCAGTGTTCAAAGGAGGGTAAAGAATATTACAGAGAAAACAGACCTTTCTCTCTCTCTCTCTCTCTCTCTCTCTCTACAACTAAAAGATAATTTGATTAAGAAAATGGTGATACCGATAAATTTCATCATCTAGTTTTAGAGATTTTCCTTTATCGATGCAATGAAACTGCCACTGTTGTCAAAAACGAAATCTTAGGCCCAGAAATTACTGTCAACCCATTGACAATCATCAAACATAGGCCTCACTTTACTGTCTTTACCTTGTTAGCCCTCTGCTCTCGTTGTCATCATTCTCACTGTCGGATGAATTTTCAGCATTGTCTCTTATGCAAAAATATTGTATGTAACCTATCATTTAGATTATGGCCTTTGTGTATGTGTTTGTTTGAAAGTTTGTTCATTCCAGATCTGACCCTGTGACCTGTGACGCTCCAGAATCTATTCATAAGTAATGACAATCAGTTATTCGAATGTTTTATATATAAATGTTTTATATATATAATATATATATATATATATATATATATATATATATATATATACATATATATATATATATATGTATATATATATATATATATATATATATATATATATATATATATATATATATATATATATATATATATATATATATATATATATATATATATATATATATATATATATATATATATATATATATATATATATATATATATATATATATATATATATATATATATATGCGTTTGTGTACAGCGACATAAGATAATGTACACAGCTTCTGGAGTAATTTTATGAAATGCTAAAGTTAAATTGATGAAAAAAATTACAATTACTGCCAACTTTAACAGCTTACAATAAATAAACAAAACAGCTTTCAGTCGTTATTCAGAATGAAGTGCATCCGGAGTTCAGTCACACGCACCGAACATATCGTGAAATAATAAAACAGTCAAGTTAGTACATTTTTCATATTTCAGTTGGAATAATGTCAATAAACTACAATTACTTGTCATTTTTCATTTGCGCTAGAACTGGAAAAGAAAAGCAGAGAAGAAAGTAACTCATTACCGATACTAAGTTGGATTATATAGGATTATCGTCCTTCTCCCCCATGCGTCGAAAGACGAAAATTCCGCGTAAGAGAACGAACCAGCCCAGCAAAGTGTTGTCTCGCTACATAGCGATGTCGCCGAGTGACTGGCGAATTCCCTCGTTAGGTATAGAAAATCAGGAAAATTATGATAAAAGGGGATTCGGGAGGAAGTGTTTATGTTTGGATATGGTCAACAAGACTTCCTGGGACCTAGAGAAAACATATTTTAGTGGATTAACCTTCAAAGGAAGGCAGGAAAAATCGATCATATATATATACATAGTAAATGCCATGGTCAAAACATCCGCTCCCTGTATATATATGTACTAAACGGCTCGGGCAGCATTGGCACGCTACGTATTTATACGTACTAAACGGTTAAAGGGGTAAAAATTCCATTGTTACACACAGCACTCATGTATAGATTCCTTTCTTTCACTAGCTAATTTTATCCTTACGTCCGTGCAGCTCATCGACTTTTGAGAATAAAATTTTAAATTCCTTAACATAGTCAGTTAGTCCCTCTCTTCCATTCATTACTGCCAGGAATCCACCAAGTGTGGGGAAATTTGCCCAGACATATGCCAGACAAGCAGCCAAGGGTACCCCCACCCACCTGGATCATTCACTGACTTGCATAGCCTAAAAGTAAATAAACAGTCATGAGACCATTGGCAGAAATAAACATTAGATTACCCACGGTCACATGCCAACTACAGGTCCAGTAGAGTAATAATTTCTTCTCTTCTCCACACATGACCCTTGGCAGTCCAGACTGCCCATGCATGATAAGTTTAAGCATTTTTTCTTTACCCTCATGCTTTGGAAATTTAATATATGATGGGACCGATGTACTGCTCTCATCACAACACTTTTAAATTGTTTTGACAGGGCAAAGAAAACTTTCTTTACACACCATAAGCCTCGCATTACTTCTTTCCACAAATAAATTATACATAAAGGTTTACATTAGCTTGGGCTATTTCTCGTTCATCAGAAACAACTGAGTCTTATTCAGACAAATCTGAGTCTGTCGAGACACCCTGAAATTTTAGTCTTTCAGACACCCTGAGTCTTTCGAGACACCCTGAAATTGAGTCTTTTCAGACACCGTGAGTCTTTCGAGACACCCTGAAATTTGAGTCTTTCAGACACCCCTGAGTCTTCTGAGACACCTGAGTCTTTCCAGACACCCCGAGTCTTTTGAGATACTCTGAGACTTTTGAGACACCGTGAGTCTTTCGAGACACCCTGAAATTTGAGTCTTTGGAGGCACCCTGAGTTCTTTAGACATCCTGAAATTTGAGTCTTTTAAGACACCGTGAGTCTTTCGAGACACCCTGAAATTTTAGTCATTTCAGATACCTTGGGTTTTTTGAGACACCCTGAAATTGTTCATTTCGAACATACCTGAGTTCTACGGAACACAAAACAAAGATCTCCAGAATGCCCTAACCTTCACGCTACAGCCGGCCTTGTCTGCGTGTGACTAAAACCAAACCCATTCTGTTTTGAATAAGCTTAAAGGGCCATGCCCATATAAGCACTATCTCACGATGTCTATGACTTCCAGAACTCAGCAAAATGAGGACTCAAATTCTACATGTCAGCTGGAAAGGACATGAGACTGTCAGGACAAACCCTGAGGGATTGGGTCCAAGGAAGAGTAGATGATGCCAAGGTGAGAAGAGAGGCAGACAGGTAGGAGAAGGAGAAAGAAAGAATATCTCAGGAGAAATGAGAAGAGGCTGAAAGGCAGGAGAAGGAGAAAGAAAGGCAGGAGAAAGAGAAGAAAAAGGCAGGAGAAGGTGAAAGAAAGAATAGCCCTGGAGAAGCGAGAAGAGACAGAAAGGCAGGAGAAGGAGAAAGAAAGGGCTCATCAGCTTGCAATGGTAGCCCAAGGTGTGCCCAACATACCAATGCCCTCTTCACATTCGACCCTCAGCAGTGTAGGCTCCCTCGTCAGCAAATGTGATGAAGCCGAGCCTGAAGCCTGGCTTGACCATACTAAAAAGTTCCTGAAGACCTATAAGCCCTCTTCCGAGGAAGTGTCTCTGAGCCTGGGGAAGCACCTTGAAGGGAAAGATGCCATTGCATTCAATGCTCTCCAACCTAAAGATCAAGAATCCTCACCCTTGTTCGCCAAACCATCATAAAGGCTTTTGAGATAACTCCCGACAATTGGAGGAAAAGGTGGAGAAATATGCCCAAAGAGTCAGGCCAAACCTGGTCTGAGTGGATTTTTAAAAAGACCCAAGCCTTAAAACGAAGGCTAGAATCTCTTAAAGGCACTAGTGCAGAGGACATCCTCAAACTCTTCCATCTTGAGGACTTTTTACATTATGACCCACCAGCCAACACTACCCATGTGTGCAACTAGGCGCCTAAGATGGCGGTCAAGTGCTGTCATTGGGCTGACACCTATGATACGAATCATCCTGATCTTAGTTCCCATGGACGAAAATTATATCCCTCCTCGCCTGCCCCAACAAACTCCCAGCAATCTCCCAAGAATGGGCACCCCCATAAGAAGCCCGTGTGTGGGTATTGTAAAAGAACGGGTCACCGCACTGAACAGTGCTGCTTGAAGGCTGAGAATCAGCCACAAAATCCCTCTATGTCCTCAGACGGGACAGCACCCCAACAAGCCACGTCTGTATCATGGACAAAAAGTAAATGGGCTGCTCCCTCAAATGGGACAGTGCCCTGATTGCAAGGTTTATGGGCACTCCTCCCAATGGGTAAAATGCCCTAATAATAAATCAAGTATTCCCACCATTGCCTTGGCAGTTACTGACCCAAAATCTTTAGGCCCTCTGGCCCAGGGTTCCACATGTATGACACCTCCCCAAGGTAGCTGCCCTGCCGCCAGGTCAAGGAATTTGATGACTCTGGTGCACAAATTCTCCTCATAAGGGAAGACAAAGTTCCCAGTGGAGTTTACATAAACAGACGTAAACTCGTCACGATTGAAGGTATCAATCACTTTAAAATGATACTTCCTATTGTTAAGTTGAGGATCACGAGACCTCATAGATCCAAAATCTGCAACCTTGCAGTGCCAAATACATTTCTGGAGGTTATGACCTCCTGGGACAAGATATCCAGTCCCCATCTAAATTATAGTAATCTCGGGGTCCAGACCCCTCAACCCTTTCATCAACCATGAGTAAGCCTTAAACACCTGCATTCATCCCACTGCCAGTGCCACCTGTGCCAGGCCCGGCCCCAGTGCCAGTGCCAAGGCACCAAATAGATCTCCCCCCATGAGATCCCAAACTTGAGTCCCAATCTCTGCCAGTTTCACTTGGGTACACTAAGCAGTGCCAAGCTCCATCCGACCCGAACGGCGAGCAAATTCCTGATACAATACCAGTGCCCGAGCCTGCCTGAGTGCCAGTGCCAGAGCATGTCCCCAATCTCCATTAAGGAGATCCTAGTCCAGGTCCCCTCTCTTCTCCCGACCTGTTTCCTCTGCCAGTGCTGGTAAGAGAGACAGATTTTCCCAACCACAGCAAAGGCTCACCAAAAGCTGCAGCCTCGCAACCCGTGCCTGAGCTGGTCATTGTAACCTGCGAGCCTTGCACTCCCACAATGACCTCTTCCTCTCTCTCCCAGCCCTCCGCAGACATGGTTGTGGGTAAGGACTCTGCCATATCCCCACTGGCCGATGAACTCACAGAACTGCGACGACTTGGAGTAGAGCCTGTAATGAATGCCCCTGCTTCAGCAGCCAAGGAAGCCAACACGGGTGGCACTCCATCGTCCTCCTCAGGCTTGATTCAATCTGTTCGCCTACCGAGGAAAACTATACACCTAAAAGAGGTCTGTGGAAGAAAAACCACGTCCACAGAAAACTCCAGGTAGCTTAAAGATAGCTACTGAGGTCTCCTGGCACCATAACCAGTCTGACACAGTGCCATCCCTTATCCTATGAAGACTTTGGCAAGTCTATCCAGAAGAGAATGCTGGGGTTCTTCACCTATTTATTTCCCTTGTAACTTTGTAATTTATTCTTTTCTTTTAACATTTCTCTTTCCTTATTTTGATTATTACTCACATTATTTTACACCTTACAAGGGCTCGAATTTTACTTACTTCTCATTCTGCCAACGCTGAATGCAATTGATAGATATTCCAGTTCTTTAGGTCCTATGACTTCCCTTTCATGCCTATCAAGGAATGATACATTTTACAATAATATATGTCATAGCTATTAGGTATTACTATGTGAGTGCCAACGTGGCACAGTGCCATTATCATAAATGTTGGCAGACAATCCTGCCAGAGGAGTAACATCCTCTGACTGCCTTGCGGCCTTTTTGGGCTAATGGTTGAACCTAGCCATTTTTCATAGGCTAAGTAATTTAAGTTCTGCATCTTTAATCGTCATCTCTACAAAAATCATTAACTACTCGAATCTATCATCTATTACCTATGTTAATTTCGCTTGTAATGAAACTCGAGTCCCAAACTTGTGAACTTGTGTTTATAGTGCCCGAATGGCATTTAGCTGTCGCTCTCAAGTATTGTGGCAACACCTAACTAACCCCATGCTTACTTTATTGTAATGCCTCTTCAAAGCAGACCAACTGCATGTGTGCAAAACTGGTACTTGAATTACTATTAAGAGCGCATGAAGTATCTCTAGAATTAACCTAGTATTCATTCATTATTTTTAACTATACTATTACACAGTGAATATACTACGTATGACATTCCTCATAAGCTGCCTTAACGTAACAGGAATTTAATGATAGATTATGTCATTTCTAGCAGTAAGTATTTATTCTGCTTTAAACATAAGTGACAATTGATGTTTTGCCTCTTGAAATTAATTGTAATGCAGAAATTTAAGTTAGAACATAGGGCACCAAAGGGAAGTGAGAGGGAAATGAATTAAAGTCTTGAAGTGAGAGTGCTTGCTGGTAATCATTCTCTCCCAGCCCAGAGTGTGAATGCTAACTTGGTTAAGGAGGTGCAACAAAGGAAACTTCTTTCCAAGCAACCTCACCAGCTTTTTATAATAATAACGTAAAAGATAAAATAATAAAATTCATTTTACCAATTTTTAAACTTCTTTTCCGATATGGATAATCCCTTAATCCCCCTCTCTCTCTCTGTTCAAGGTGACTGGCTGATGTCCTTATTTCTAGGTGCAGCTTTCGAAGATGCAAATCCCTCGCTGGCAGCGGAAAACTGTAAGGGGAGGAGCCAAAAAGAGGAAGTGTCGGCCCAGAGTTCCAGAACATGTGCTGACCGCCATGACATCCAGGAATGACCCCACATGCATAACCCTATAGAAAACGAGGTGGGGATTAACTGCCACGCCATCTACAATGATGCCAAGACGCAATCACCAACATTATATGTGGACCCTAAACCAGCAGTCCAGGGAGAGAAGCGCTCAGAACTCCATGGAGGACGCTTGCTGTTCATCACTCTTGCCTGTCCCTTGTACTCCCTCCACGTGTCCGACCTTGAGGCTTGAACCAGTACACTTTTATAAGTGGCATCCCTTCATTTTCCTTCCTCCACTACCGACGCCCTTAGAAGAGGGCACTGTCATCCTGACGAAGGCAATGTAGTAGAATAAGGTTTCTTTAGTCAGTCATAATTTTTGATATTTTTCTGCCTGAATTATTTTCTATTTCATTGTGCAGTCACCTTCAGTCAATTTGTGTTGAAGTGTTAAGTGTTAACATAAGTGTGCATTTAGTGTTTTGAAACCGAGTTGTTTGGCACCACGTGCGTGCCCCTGAATTCCCTTCGACTTGTTATAATTTTTGCAAGTAACTGACTTGCACCTCGTTGCAGATCAGCTTTGGCTGTGGGACCAAATCTCAGCTCTGTCCCATGTGCAATGGCCTTGTGCCAGCCCTTAGTCGACGCATCTGCCATTTTCCTGTCATGAAGATAACATTGGCGTAGAATATGTCTCCAGTGTAGGATTCATTCATTTAGCAGGACCTTATTATTACAGGCCCTGTAATTCGTCATCCTTCTGACCTGTGTTTGTTATGTAAATATAATTAATCAAGAGAACCCCTTGATTTTACATAATCTATCCCTCACATGAGGAAGGCCTTAAGCCAGCACAGTCTCATTGATTTATTCATCTACGGATCTGTCTTAACCAGTTTTACTAGTCAGATTATAGTTAAAATATAGTAGGTTATCTTAGTAATGTAAAGAACTTTACTGTGATCATCCATTGCAGCCTAGAATTCAGGAAATATCAATGGCATCTATCTATTTATATATATATATATATATATATATATATATATATATATATATATATATATATATATATATATATATATATATATATATATATATATAGTCTTAATATAATATATTATCCCCCTCGTCTAGCAGCCAGTGAGTAATTTATTTTGTGAAGCATTTTCACCTTTCAATTGACTGTAGGGCCAAGAAAACATGGTGGTGAGATAGGACCAAGCATATTTTGAACTAGAGAAAAGCAGTTAGGGCCTGGTTTTCCACTCATGTGGGGATAACCCCCACCTCAGCTGACCTGAGATAGACAATAGGGACCCCCTTTCACCCCACATCACACGATATGGGAGTAGCTAGACCATTGTGGGCAAGGAGGCGTAGCCAGGCTGTGAGAGAGATAGGAACTTAACCTCTAATTACTTAATCTTAAGATCCACTTTTTCTCCACTCCTTTGCTGGCTGTATGACTCTTTGCAGATCGACGGGGCCCCCTAGACTTCGAAGCAAACAACCGTGGAAGGCACGCACTGTTTTCCCGGGAAGCAGCACTCGGCAGACTACTCCAGACTCCAGCCCCAAACGCAAGTCTGACGCCTCCTTCCTTTTTACGCTGGTGAAAACTAACTTCGGTATCTGGCCAAGTCTCTCATGTTTAGCGCACACATCTGCAGGCCCAGGTATGTTGATCGCAATTAGTCAGTAAGCAGCCCTTTCCCTTCCCCCTGAAATTCCTTGATTTTTCCATTCCTTCAAACTTCAATTTTCTTCCTCCAACAAAAGCAGTCCCTTTGTTAAGTAACCCTACTTCAAGCAGCCAATAAATCACCCCATGACTTCCTTTAAAATCAACTTAATATGATTCAGTGATAAATATCCAAATATCCCCTCCATAGTGCAAATTAAGGGCAAATTAGTTAAAGTAATATAAGTGTTTGATCCTCCACTGTGCGGAGATCTATTGTGTAATTAATAGCCAGGGAGATTTCCTTTCTCTTCTGTGTTGTACTATCTCCTGACCTCTCTTACAGGAGCCATCTTATCCTGTCCAGTCCACAAATCTATGCCCAACCATTGCATGACTGCCATCCAAGTCTGTAACCATTCCTGGTCGCAGCCTGATTGCAAGAATCCATTGCCCACACAGAAATCATCTTAATAATCTGATTGCCATTACCCTGGAGTTCACCCCTTCCAATGCATTATTGTCTGGGAACAGACACATTTCAAACATAACAGAGTCATTTGTTATAATGGGGATTGTTGTATCTGTGGCCCCTCATATTTATATTGCTTATCTGCAATTACTGCACTGTTGCTATATCGTATTTAATTTATGTGTCTGTAAATGGCTTGCATTTTACATTCTTTGTTGGTCTTGCATATTTGCCCCATTCTCTGTAAATTAACCACTTTTTTAATTGTAAAAGAACTCTGCTTCCAAATGGCGACCTTCATTATTTACATAAATCCAGGAAGATTCTAAGGTGAGTTACCAGTAGTTCTCTTTTCATTCATAAACTTGGGCCACTCTTGGTACGAAGGCAGTCTATAAAAATTATTTGTTCCAATTCCCTCCTACACCAAGGACCCTGTTTATGACATTGGCGACCAATACCAGGATCTAGTCATATTAGCGATCGCTAGCCTCACTATTACGCTAGACTAGAAACGAACCAGGAATAAATCAGGCATTTAAATTTAATCATTCATTTAAATTAAATAATTTCATTATTCACAGAAGGCATAGAAGTGGCTGGAGCACAGAGAATCAAGGTAAAAGGGTATTATCATTGTCTTCTAACATTAAGGATACGTAAGGAAATAAAAAAAGTGATGTTAATATTCCTTTAAAGAAAGCAACACACCTTGTGTTTGTTATAATTTACTCCGAATGCAGGCGAAAGCATAGGTTCTCAAGTTAGCGAAACAAAGAGGTAGGCGCGAATTTCCCGTCCGCAAAATACCCAAGTGTAGGGACAGTGTGGTGTTGCCATATGAACATAGGAATTAGGAAGTGCAAAGTTGAGGAACTGTGCATGTGTTAGCGACAGCAAGTAGCTAAGAGTTTATTCAAGACTAGTTACGGCCAAGAAAGGGTAGGATTTCTCGATTAGTGATAACTTTGGGGTAACTCAGTAATCTATAGGGACCGCGTAGCGATCTCTGGCATCTGAGGCAGGGCGGTCAGTATGTACAGTCAGCGCATGTGTAAAACATTCCATTGTCGTAGTAGAAAAACATTTCCAAGCGTAGCTATTTAACCTCCCTCCCAGTGTGTTAAAGTAGAGTAAAGTCATTGCTGATGTGTAAAGTTAATTAAGTTGAGTTTGCATTCGAACCCCGCATTTATCGAAGAAAGTAGAGTGTGTTTTGTCTTTTCCCTCCCATTTCATTGCCTAGTCTCTGTCGCACATGAACTTTCGTCACTTTTCCTCTAACATAAACCGTGAAAGATGTGAAAATCTTTGAAACAATTTGAAACGCTTTACCCACCATATCACTTGTCATAACGAGAGCGAGACAGTACAAAAAATTATGTAAATGCTTAAAGTTCATTGTAAAAGAAAAAGGAACTTAATGTAATTCGCATATCTAATTTATTGCTCATAAACATAAAGCAAAGTGACTTTAACATTCATAATGAATATGTTCCAGTACACCCCCGCTCTCAGAGAGAGAGAGAGAGAGAGAGAGAGAGAGAGAGAGAGAGAGAGAGAGAGAGAGAGAGATTTCTTGCTTATCCTTTTATCTTAACACGGGACTGACACAGATTTGTCTACGAGTTTGGAAAACAACCCACAAATCATAAAAGTTAAGTACAAAGAATTTTCTTTAGTGTAACTCACTTTTAAACTTTCAAACTCATTACTCATTTATCATACACAGTGCATGAAATTTATAAGCACTTGTGTTTAGCGAATAATCTGGCATACCTGCTTTCCCTTTTCGTGCTTCAGCCCAGATCATTTCTCATACGCTATAGAGCGCACACACTTCTATCTAATTACGCGTTGTTCAACTGTAGTGCACGAGTTGGGTATATCTCCTTCCAGATTTGCTTATACTGCAAGCACTTAACTGCACATTGAGTGCACTCCCATATCCTCCCTCTCCACATGTCAGGGAGCCAGCTCGAGTTTTGAGAAAAATTCTAACCCACTCGTGTCACGCCCCAGTTTCCATTTCTCACAGTGCCACTACCCTGCGGCACTGCCAAGCACCCAATCACTGAAGCACTTATCTTTCTCTTTTCCCTTTCCTTTCTCCCTTACCTTCTGCTGGAGTCTCTCATTTACCTCTTACTCCTTACTTACCTTCTGCCCCAGGCAGAGTACCATTCACCTTCAGTGCCATTTCATGCACTGACATTTTGCATTGTTCCACGGAGTTCACCGGCACCACAGTGCCACTCAACCAAAATAATCACTCATAAGCCAGTGCACCTGTATTTAAGAAACAGAGTGCCATACGACCAGTGTTTCCGCCCATAAGGACCTAAGTTCCTTCAGGAACAGTGTATCTGCCCATAAGGACCACAGAGCCTTCAGGAACACTCCCATGTTCTAAGTGTTTCTGCTCATAAGGAATAACAATACCTTCAGGATCACGTCATTTACTAGCGTATCCACCCATAAGGACTCAGACTTCCTTCAGGAACGCTCCCCATATGTGTGACCTTCGTACAGCACACTCGCCCCCAGTGCCACCTCATTTAAAGATGCCACTCCCTGAAGTGCCAATAATCTAAAGGACACTTCCTCATCGTCACAAACCCTTTCCTCTAGGAATGACAAGTTAGTCCACTTAGCAGCCCTTTCCCATCAGCAACATGTCAACTGAAGAGCACCAATATTCTGGAATATAGGAAAGGAGGACAGCCTCGTAGGCCAGGCCCTTCAAAAGTTTGTAAGGGAGCAGATTGCCGAAAAAAGAAAGTACGAAGAAGAACAGAGATGGAAAGAAGAAGAAAGAGAAGAGTGGAGGAGACAGCGTGGAAGCGAAGAAGAAAGGAGAAGACAGCATGAACTAGCCCTCAAGGAAAGCGAGCTAGCTCTCAAGGACAGTACAGGGAGCTCGAGTTGGAGAGAGCCAAGAAGGAAAGCACAGAAGCTTTAGCAGCCCAACAAGCATCTAGCCCAGGGATGTCCAACCTGCGGCCCGTGGGCCGCAATATGTTTGGATGCGGCCCACTATCGACTCATAAGAATTTTTTATTTTTTTTTAGCAAATTTATCAAGTAGTGAGCACAAGAGTCTTCATGTAATTTAATCAAAATACTTTATATTTAATAAATAAAATAATTAACATAAATAATTTAAAAAACAATATAATTAAGATGAAATTTACGACTGAGCATGCATACTAAGTTTATAATATTGTCAATTTTTTAGTTCTGTGATTAGGCTTAGCTAGGACTGCGGACGTAGATTATTTAAAATCTAAATTCGATTATTTTCACTTCATTTACATTTTTAAAATTGTCATTTAGATTATAGATTATTTTTGAGGATTTCTTAGATTAGTTTTTACTATATTGACATAACATTAAATTATGATTGCCTTGTAGCCTACATAGATACACACAAGTTATCATAAGTATCGTGAAACCACCATGTGTTTCATGAACGTAAAATCATCTTGTATAAAACTCGTTCTGTTTTGTTCCTAGTTGTTCAATTCTCGTCTAGTCTGCATGACTACCGCCAGTGCAGGGTTGCCATTCCTGGTACTAATGTACCAGTTTTGGTTCTTTTAGGTGTAGTAAGCACATTTGGTACGACTTTCACGAAAATGCAGAATTTCTCGTACTATTCAAAAACCCCGTAGAATTTTAAGGAGTGGATTTACTAACGCTATGGGTACATCACAGCGTATGGTTTACTTAGCATTACAGGAATACAAACCCGGGGAGGAGGGAACGTGTACATGTACACGTACAGAGCATGGATTTGTAGGATGTACAGCGAGGGAGAGAAAGATGAACCGTCTCATCTAAAAGTACATTGGCAACCCGGTGCGCCACTGTTAGATGAGAATCGTTTTAATGTGTGGGTTCGTGTGCAGCTTTATAGCTTTATTATTTATTACTCCTGTGCATGGGCGTAACTCGGGGGGGGGATGTCCCCCCCAGAGTTTGAAGTGAGGGGAACACAGTATACATTGGTCCCCAAAATATAATACACACTATGGATAAATATCACTCTCCTACGAAGACAGAGGAATTTTAAATCCATGGTTACTTTTACAGAATGAACTTGATATGTGATTTTTTTTACTTTCTTTTATGAGATGAAATTCATGCAGTGAATTTATATATAAGACATTGTATTTCAATTCTGTGACAAGATATTATGAAATTTATTTTTGTTTATTTCTGTTAACTGCATGTCAAATTTTGTGTTTCCCAAAAAAGTATAATATCTGGAAAAAAGGAGTTCAGATTTCTACATTTTTTCTTGGAGGGGGGTGTCAGTGCCCAAACTCCCCCCTAACGCTGCCCACCTGTGTCCCAAACTTTTTGGAGCTAGTTACGCCCCTGCGCCTGTGTGTATTTATTTGTGCTTAACCTTAACTGACGACCGCGAAGCGGGAAGTAGGTACCTATATGTTTTCAGTCATGTCTGTCTGTCTGTCTGTCTTTCTGTGTGTGTGAGTGTGTGTTTGCGTCTGTTCGGGCTCTCACGTTTGTATGCCTCGATATAGGAAGTTCATTTTTGGTATGTAGATACATCTGTATAATATCTCGGCTATGTTCGTTGGTCAAGGTCATCGGACCAAAATCAAGGTCACAGCAATAAGGTCATTGTGACCCCATGCATTTTTGAAAATCTATTTGGTTAATAGCTTTTTCACAATAAGAGCTAGCTCAAATCTGGCAACACTTTCCATGTCGGTAATCAAATTTCCTACAACTTTAACGCCTGCACTTTTTTCGATTTGAAGCACTGTTTGGGCCCAAAGTACTTTGAAAAACTTTTGATGGCTGTTGTAACTGTATGGTGGGTCGTATAGTATCTTTTAGAGAACAAATTTGTAGAAATCTTAATTTTATGACACTTTACCCTCTTGAAAATTTTTTGATTTGACGCACCGTTTGCACATAAAAATTATTTTAATTTTTTAGACGTGGCTATGGTCGTCATGCCTTCGAGTGAAGGCCATCTTGTTAAAACTAAATTAACATTATTGGATTAATTATTATATTAATTAATTATATTAATGGATTTTTTTAATTTTCTTTGTTATTGAAATAAATACATTTTCAGTAAACTACGGATCAGTATACCTATTAATGGTTAATTTCTTTTTCAGAGAACTATAATCTTAAATATTGAAAATTTTATATTCATATGGCCATGGAATCTATTACTAAAAAAAGGAAGATAGCAGAAGAAAAGAGGAAATTTAATATCCAATGGGCGGAAAAATATTTTGTGTCCGAGTTATTTGGCAATATAATATGTCTTTTATGTAATGATAAGATTAGCGTATGCAAGGAATACAATATCAAACGTCATTATGCTTCGAAACATGAGTCAGAATATCAGACGTTTAATGAAGAAAGAAGAAAAACGAAAATTGAAGAATTGACAAAGGCAATTAGGTCACAACAAGCTAGTCTTCAAAAACATGTTGTTAAAACTGGAACATGTACAAAAGTTAGTTACCTTATAGCTGAGAAATTAGCTAAGAAAGGAAAACCACTTGTTGATGGAGAATTAATAAAAGAATGCATTGTTATTGGTTTTAACGAGTACTGTCCAGACAAAGTGAATTTAGTAAAGGAAACATGTCTATCACATCAGACAATTGGTAGAAGAATTGATGACTTGGGTGATAATATTGAAGGCACACTGAAGGACAAATTATCTGCATGCGTTCTTTACAGTTTAGCGTTGGATGAAAGTACTGACCAAAGTGATACTGCACAATTAGTTATTTTCATTAGAGGAATTGATATAAATTTCAATATTATTGAAGAAATGTTGGACTTGTGTCACATAAAGGGAACAACAACTGGCAAGGACATATATGAGTTTGTTAATTTGTCATTAGATAATTTCAATATTGATAGGAAAAACATTTATTCAATTACAACTGATGGTGCTCCTGCCCTGACTGGTAAACACAATGGTTTTATTACTTTATTCAAAGAGTCTGTTGATCATGAGATTCTCAGTTACCATTGCTTGATACATCAACAACAATTGTGCTCAAAAGCTAAATATGAAACATTTGATGACTGATCTTGTCAAGGCTGTTAACTTCATCAGATCACGGGTTTTAAATCATCGCGAATTTAAAGCATTCTTGGACGAAGTTGGCAGTGAATATGAAGACGAAGTATATTTCTCAAAAGTTAGATGGCTCAGTAAAGCAGCAACCTTAAAAAGATCTCAGTTATTGTTGCCTGAAATAAAAGTGTTCTTGGAAGAAAAGAAGCAAAATGTGGATTTTTTAGAAAATGAAGAATGGTTGAATGATTTATCTTTCTTTGTAGACATCACCGAAGTATTAGCTGAACTTAATTTGCATTTACAAGGAAAGGACCAGTTATGTTCCTCAATGTTTGAGCGGATAACTAGTTTCACAAAGAAATTGGAACTTTTTATAGCACAGCTAAAAGCTGGTAAAATTGTACACTTTCGTAGTCTATCTGAAAGAGAGAAAAAGTTTTCTGTAAACTATGAAAAATATACTAAATTATGTGAAGATTTGCTTGGAGAGTTTACAATTAGATTTTCTGACTTTAGAAAGATTGAAATTGAGTTAATATTGTTTAATGATCCATTTTCATTTGAATATGATAAAGCACCAGTGGAGTACCAACTTGAACTGATTGAGCTGCAAAGTCGGGAAGGTTTAAAAACTTTCCATAGGGAGAACACACTTCCTTTATTTTATAAGAAATTGCATTCTCTCAAAAATGAATTCAATCAAATTCTAAATTTATCCAGAAAATTATTATGCATCTGGGGAAGTACATACTCTTGCGAGCAGTTTTTTCAAGCATGAAAAACATTAAAACTGCAGAAAGAAATAGGTTGACTGACAGACATCTAGCAAGTATTCTTAGAATTAAGAATGCATCCTTCGATGCAAATATTGAAAACATTATGGCTGGAAGACAAAGTCAAAAGTCTCATTGAATTAATATTGGTTAATAAAATTAAATGTTTTTTTTATGTATAGCTACATATAAACATTACAATATTTACAATATTGTAGTAATGTAAATAAACTGTATTCACATTGTTTTGTTTTATATTGTAATTTTTCAATTAAATTGTATTAAGATATTCTGGTAGTTTTGCGGCCCAGTTAAATATTTAAGTTTGCAATGCGGCCCATTGAATTAAAAGGTTGGACATCCCTGACCTAGATAAACAATTTCTTTCTTCAGAAACTCATATTTAGCCAATTTGACCTTTAACCCAGCGAACCGTAATCGCTTGAGGAATTCTTTTAACACCTTTAGATGTTCTTCAACTGTATCTGTGCATATGAGAATGTCATCCATGTACACAAATACTGACTTTCCTAATAAACCATGAAGTACTGTGTTAACCAGCCTAGTAAATGTTATTGGGGACCCTTGTAATCCGAAAGGCATCCTATTAAACTCGTAATGCCCCTTTGGTATAGAAATGCTGTAAATTTTCGACTATTCTCGCTAAGTGGAAATTGCAAAAATCCCTGCATGAGATCTATAGACGAATGTATATTCTTACCACCGATTTCAACAAACAAATCAGGCAAACAAGCTACAGGGTATCTATCTGGGCATGTCTTTTCGTTCAGTTTACGAAAGTCTACACATACTCTGATGCTACCGTCTTTATTTGGGACCACTAGTAAAGGAAAATTAAAAGGCGAGGAACTGGGCCTAATAATACCTTCCGACTCCCACTTCTGAACTTCTTTTTCTACTTCTTCTCTGATCTTAAAAGGAATTCGATACGCTGGAATATATATGGGATTTGTACCTTTCTCTAGGCGGATTGAATGTTCTAAAACATATGTAACCCCTAACTTATCTCCCTTCAAAGCAATAATATCTAAATATTCTTTCAACACTTTCTCTACTTTATCTCTAAACTCGGAATAATCAGCTTTAGCCAAATGTTCGTGAATTGTAGCTCCTCGTTGGGAAACATATTACCGTCTCCACAAAAACTCACTATCTTATGTTCTTCCTTAAACTCTTCAAAATCAATTACATAAGTACCCTTGTGATATTTTTTCACTGAGTCCTGATAGCTTACCAATTCTACTGCAGTTATGCCTGCGACTGAAACTTGATTTACTGATGCTGTACTTACAACGTCTTTGAATTTCTCGGTTCCCTCAACAACACATACTTGAGTAGGTAAATTTTTCTCTTTCATCGACACTTTAATCAATGTAGGAACTCGCGGGTGCAATTCAATATCTTCTAACAAAAATCCTTTGAAAGACTTTTGCGGAATGTCTTCATTCTCTAATGAATGTGTTACACATGTCGCAGTCTGCGTCTTGGGTTTCTCACAACTTTTTTCCATGTTTCTATATGGAACGAAACAACCTGTCTCACCTATTGTAATCCCCTTAATTCCTGTAAGAATGTTGATGTTATGTCGCATACAAGAAGGGTGTCCTAGCAAAACCATTTCACCTAAGGCTAATCCTTCTATGACCAAAAATGGTTTTACTATTGTCTTTTCACCGATACAAAGCGTAAGAGATGATGAACCTAAGATATTCAATCTTCTCGCCTGTACATCACACACTGTCTCATTAGTAGGAACTAATTTACACTCTGAAAATTTCGAGTGGAAAAACTCAGAATCTATCAGGTTAACTGAGCTGCCAGAATCAATGAAGATAGAAATTTCAATGCCATTAGAAAAATCACGTACAATCGGCCTAGGTTCTGGTGAGCCTAAGACCTGATTGCTCATTATCCTGTGTCCGTCTTCGAACTTACCTTGTAAAAATTTTGATGTTCATTTGTGTACCTAGAACTTGCATCATGAGGAATTCTTCTGTCATATCTAGTAAAACCACCCCGTGATTTCCCTGAATAATCTCTATTCTTTGTGGCTGGGCAAAATTTCCACCCATGGTCTGAAGATTTGCAAGCTGAACAATATCTCACTCTGCAATTTGACTTACTATGTCCCACCTTATCACAGTTAAAACAACGAATCGTTGTGACTGGTCTCTCTGGAGTTTTCTTCGATTCCACCCGCGCACACGTCTTCACTCCTGCATCATTTCCTAGGTGTGAGGTACTAACATTATTCTGTAGTTTCGAAACTGCTGCTGAAATTTTAGCACCTCCCTTCACAAAACTACTGTCCAGCGTCAGACATTTTGATAGATTTTTATTAATCTGTGCAAACAAAAAGGATTCATCTGTATTCTGATCAATTCTTTTATCAAAACTATCTATAATTACATCTGGGACCGATGTTAAAAGGCATGCAAAGTGTAACAATTTTTCAAAATTATTTAAGGAGGTATTATTTCCATTTACCCATGGAGAGTTTTTCATAGATTTCTTTATCTCACCTACTGCATCAAATAAGCGAGCACTGTACGCGATTAATGAATCATTACCTTTCCTAGTTCTGATAAGCGCTCGCAGATTCCGAACAATGCATTCGCGGTCGATCCCGCCATACGATGCACGTAAAAATTCCTGAAGTTCTTTCCAAGTTTTACTCTTTCTGAACGCGAAACTGCGTGCTCGTTCTCCAATGTCCCCTTTGTCTAAGTTTAAGAAAGCTTTTGCTTCTGTTAAAGCTTCGGCGCCATCTGTAGTTTTCTTAGAATTCAGATAATTTTCTACTGATTCAATTAATGTCTCAACATTCTGAGTTAACTTCCCGTCAACTAACCCTTTAAAATTTGTAACGCCTGCACTGAAGTTCATCAACCTATGGCACACAATTGATTGTGACGTACTTCCATCTGAGTCCGGCATTTTGTGAATGATCACACGCCGCCGATCGTAAAACATGAAATAAAAAGAGAAACGAAAGATAACAATCCCAAAAGAAAAGAAAATGGAAGACTTGCCTTAAGCCTCGTGACTTTTAAACAGAAAACGGAGCTCTGTGAGAATGAGAAGCTGCCAGCTCGAAAAAAAAAAAAAAGATGGAAGATGTTTGCCTTCGCTTCTAAATTGCAAAGCTCACCATATACTTAATTAACTCACAATCGCCACTATTCCCACTCATTTGGGTGTTTTCTTAACCCCAAACTACTCTACATATCACCCAGATCTATTTTCACAATTCACCACTCCCGAATACTTAAATAAAACAAAAAAATCACCGTGTCACGTGTGATTCTTCGGCACATAGTTGTCGCATTGCACAATATCTCAACACTGATATCAGCCTTGTGCCTTGCAGCTAGTGCCCCGAGGCATAATGTTGTCAGTTAGCCTATTTCTAATCTCCCTGTTTCGCTATCTTAACTCCAAATAAAACTAACGCACACCGCTACTACCGATTAGACTTTTTTAACCGCTGCCACCAATATAATCTGTAATACCCCTTACAGACTCAACACTTCCTTTGAAGTGTTACGTAGCATGCTTTACGATCTATTTTCAAGAAAGCATGGTAATCTCGACCCTTCCTCCCCTCTTGTAACACTTAGCCCACAGATCTCCCCCCCTCTCTTTCTCTCTCTCTCAAACATCATCCTCAAAAAAGAAATGGATCATCTAAGGAAACGCAATCTTTCCTACAAAAATAGATTTATTATCAAATCAACCCAACAAGTAATGAACGAACAAAGAAAAGATTAAAATGCGTAATAAATGAATTAACAAGTCAAAATGGTCCACTCAAGATTTATTCTGACTCTGACTAAAAAAGTCTTACTATGACTGGAAAGTCTTACTGTGGCTAAAAGCCGTTACACCCATCACTCCCACACACTCCAACTTAAACATTATACGTCTAGTCTCAAAGTCAACCACATGAGAAATAACCTCATTGCAAAAGTTTGCAGTGATTTCTCTATAACCACAGCAATTCCACAGACATCTGTCGAAGAATTAAGCAAAATCGTAATCTCCCACAAATATACAAGTGCAAAACATAATAATGAAAAGTTTAAAATGCATGGTTAATAATCGTTAAACAAAACACAATAAAATAGAATATTAAAGTGACATAAATGGTTATGTTCAACTCTCCACACAAATTCATAAGTGTCTTGAAATCATGGTAAAATTCACAAGTTCACAGTTCACACAGAAAAAAGAAAAGTCTGAACTTTACTTTATCTGCCAGTTTCTAAGAGACTGGAACACTCAAAGCTACGTCTGGACGATAACGCTCTTGCTTCACTAATAATTGATCAGACTTACTTTTGGCAGAATTAGACAAACAACCTATATTTTCTAATGCACGAACTTACACACTCGCATACCAGCTCGGTTGTCTGCCTCCCAAATCAGAGCCAATATTGTGTGTTCATCAAGCAAAACAGCTGAAGTAACCAAACTATTTGCTGAATGCAATGATTTTGCAACTGAGCGCCCGACCCAGTTCACTCTTGAAGTGATCTTTCCTTCATCACACCTTATAACATGTTAATTCTAAACTAGACATATTTCCATAAATATATATATATATATATATATATATATATATATATATATATATATATATATATATATATATATATATATATATATATATATATATATATATATATATATATATATATATATATATATATATATATATATATATATATATTCATATAGATCCATATATATACTGTACATATACAGCCAGCTTGAGATTCAAGAAAAATGGCGTTACAGACCTGGAAAGTCAGTTGGTGGTTTTGCCTCTTCTTTCTCGTAAATTCCCAGCCTTAATGCAAATTATGCAAAAGTTTTTCAGGAATTCGACAAGAAAAACGAAAATCTGCTTGCAAAGGGAACCACATATTCACATTTTATTTTTAATATTTGTCTATGGATTTACACACATGTTTTTCAGCAAAAGATCAGAATAAAAAAGCTCACAATATTTTTTTTACACAGCAAGCATGCAAATGAGAAGTACTATTTATATATGATGACAAAAAAAGACCAAACGATATATATTCTAAAATTTTGGGTATTGAAAATATACTAACAGTTTCGAGATATTTCAGGCCTTCTGTATAATCACACAATGGTTTTTTTTTATTTAAAAATATGACTTAATTACCATAAATGTTCAGACTAAGCTCAGAAAGTTAACAATCATTGAAAATATAATTTCCACTTTTTAGACTTTGGTTCTTTAGATTAACAAAATATACTGGGCTAAAGAAAGGAGAAATTCAAACTGCAATGAGTAAAAAAAATAAATCGTTCATCCGTTTCCTATTATTCGAAATCGTTCCGTCATCTTCATTTGGAGACTGTTGTCTCCTCTCCTTCGTCCTGTTATCCGAGTGCTTCTTGCCATCGCGTCCGTCGGTGTGGTCCTCACTGGCATGATTTGCATTCAGTTTCAGAAGAAAGCTCCCTTATGTTCTCATATGCAAATTCAGCCTCTATCTGTGTGTGTGTGTGTATGAGGACCTCCACCTTCTTGAGAAAGTTCAGAGTCTATCAAGAAATTTTGTGAACCACTTTTGCAGCTCATGTGGTGCAAAGCTTTCTTATGGTATGTCAGCTATCGTCATTTATTTGCTTATATTTTGTTCACAGTGTTATATATGAATATGATATTGCTACTCACATTCATACGACTCTAATGCTGCTGTTATAGATAAAGACGAGTAAATCCGAAAATAAACATTAGATAAGGTAACAATGGTAACAAGTGTAGGTTATTTTTCATCGTGAATATACAGAAGTAAAAGGTACATGATGATGAATTTATGAGAGGAGTTGAAGAATGCAAAGAAGAGTCTGATAAGTACTCAAATATAAGAGAAAAGAGCCAAGAGGAAATGTATGAGGTGTCCCAAAAGGAAAAGGGTGAAAGTGCCATCGCTGTCGAAACTAAGCTCTCTGCATAAATATCTTTAAAGAGTCATGCTACTTTATGATTTTTAGTTTGCGTAAAAACCCTCTAACGAAGTTGCCTCTATCGAGTGATTCTGGCTGTGTGAGGCGTTTATGCAGAAGTTAAAGGATAAAAATAAACACGCAATGATTTTTTGAACCCCAGGCTTAACTGGGTACTCATCAAGTAGCGATTGATTTAAAATGGTCCGATATTTCTTTTGCACGTGCTTCAAGTTGTGCAGTGCTCCCATGTAAAATTTTACTTCATTTTATTACTTACTCCCTTATTGTGAAAAAGTGGCTAAGATGGGATCAAGTGAGCATGCCTGTGCAAGGAAGGCTGGGGATGATGCTTCCTAATTTAAGAGGCAATATTTTGGGTGAAGTATTGGTGATGTTATCGCTTCGTTTGGGAACGATTGCGTTTATTACAAACCCAAAAATCCTTATAACTCAGCTTTTAGTATTATAATTAGTATTTGTACCTACCACGAAAACAGAGATTTTCTTTTAATCCCGTTATCGACTTCAACGTTCATAAAACGCTGTTGTTACTCCTTCTTCGCAGCTAAATCTCAAGTTGGGTTCGCTGTCATTGACGAGCCTCCTCAGGCTTTTTTTTTTTTTTTTTTTTTTTATCTTGAATGGCTCGTTTCATAAATAGTTTTGGTAAATGTTTTGATGGCGGACAGGGCTACAGCCCTCTCAAATTAACCGGCTTTGATCCGGCAATGAGCTGGGCTGGCTGGATCTCAAGGTTATAATCCTGTTATAGCGCTTACCCACTGTATTTTATTCTATACATAAGCTTTCATCCATTCACTCGCCTCTATTTTCAGTGCCAAATTCGGGGTTGAAGTGACTGAGAGTACACATTTACACATATTTTTCTCATTAATTATAACTTACTCACATGATCGCGGTACATTATGTTTGTAATAGTCATGCATACACTTTCATCTAGGCCCTCACCTTTACGTATTTATGCATTTTTATTCGTTAGTCATAATTTATTTATGCAATCAATACTTCTCTATGATTGTAATAATCACACATCCGCTTTTAATTTACATACTTGCCATGATTTCCTTGTGCAAATTTGGGGTTGAAATTACAACTTTTATGCATTTTTGACACATTACCCTACACTTAAACAATTATTATGATTATAATAATATACATATTGTGATGAATTACAGCCGGGAAAATTACAATATGGCCTAGTTCTAGCATTTACTAATAGGGTCGCAATTCATAAACCAAAAAGATTGTGAAAAGGAGGTTGAAGCTCGCCAGAGAGGTACCTTGATTAAGTAAATGTTAATTTATTTACGCTGTAGAGAATCAAATTAACAGCAAGGAATACATGGCATCTCTCAATTTGATAGTATCAATACACTGATGAGCAAAAAATAAAAAAAACACTCTGCAACGGACACATTTGTCCCCCAGATCATTAAGTTATTCTTGAATGCAACGGTTTGTCAGGTTGGAATTCAGGCAACATCGACTCCTGGAATGCCGAGAAATGTCTGATGAGCATAAATTACCTCAAATAGACCTATCATATTGACATAAATAAATCAATAATGCTTTTATTATGACTGATAGTCCATGATTAAAGTGCAAATTTTATAATGCTGTTTTAATTAGTTCTATTGTGGCAATATACATAATTTTCTTACTCACACCTCATTATTTACATAACTCATTGTTTATATTCATGATGAAACTACGCAAGCGGACATTATTTGTTGCTTCTTACCATTTCCAGTAGTTTTTACCTTTTTTCTTATTCAAATACTATATTTAGATATTCAGCAATAACTGTAAAGGTTGGACTCATGTTCTTACTGAAGACGAATAGGTATCCACAACAAATCTACCCAATTCTTATTCCTCATGGAAAGCCTTTTCAGTAGGAAAGTTTTTGCTTAAAAAAATTTGAATTGCAGTAATTTCACTGTAGCTGAAATTTAAATGCTTTCTGGCCCTTTTTTGTTGCTTTCACCACATTCCCTGCAACTTTGCAAGGCGCACCATTTACACAAACACACTGATGATGGTGATAGGACTGTGTGCCCACAGAATTAGTAATGAAATATCCATGTACGAAAAAAAAGTGGAAAATGCCTTCCATGAGCATTACAACAATAACACCAAAAGAGGAAGGAAGGTAATGCAGGGCAGAAAATGTTAGAGTCAAATAATATCAGACATACTGTAAGAGGAATGACCTAACTGGTATACCAGAAGGCAAAGATTTTTATAGCTGAAACTGAAATGACACCTCACAAACTAACTTTTGAAACGAAGCGAAGCTGAAGATGATACTGTTGGTAACTACAAAAACCAGGAAATTTAGCTAATACAGACGTTACCATTCGAGACTCAAGCTGGAGGCAACGCTTTTGATATCACTTACAATTTAATAGACCGTTGCATTGTTAATGACCATTAAAAGTTTATAAATAATGCTAAGGATACTTGCTTTAAATATTAACCTATCCCAGTTATCATTATAACGTTTTGACAGACTTCTGATATTTGTACATAAAGCATTTGAGAAGATATTTGAAACAAAATTTCCATGACATCGTATTCACAATTTCTCTTGAAATATTTATAAAGCTACGTTCTATAAAATACAGTTTTGCTGTAAGAAATAATGGTAAGATAATTAAAACTGGAAAGAGGAATTAGTTCCCAGAAACAAGCTTTGGATAAGAAAATCAGGTCATAAGAACAAAGGAATGAAGTTTATGCATTTTTTAAGACTATTATATTAATATAGGTAAGGAAAAAGTTCAGCTCAGTATCATAAAAAATAATTAAAAGTAAAGATTATTTATAATAATATATGAAAATTATAGATTAGTTCTGCAAAGAAAGCAGTGCCAGTAAATATAACGGAGATCATGCGTACTGAAAGTAGGATTTTATGAAGACTCACAAGGTGATCCAAAAGTTCTGGAAGAAGTAAAAAAAGCAGACATGGTGAAGCCCTGTATCCTTTGGGCATAGCAAGCACTCAAGCACTCCACCGCTACTGAACTGAGATGCTGAGGTAAGTCAAGAAAATCTGGAATAGGACAACAGAATAGAATTCAACAAAGTAGCGTCACAGTGTGATGACAATTCCAAACCACCAATCATTACGAACAACAAATGCAATGAGATTGTTATTTTTAAAATCCTGTTTCATATGAAATCAATTTAAAGAAAATTTTGTTAAAAATTAAGAAAGTCATCGTTTAGGGACTTAGTACTGACAGCACTACAGAATAATGTTTACTATCAGTGTTTGATAGAAAGCAATTTTCTGAAATAAAGCAATGTTACAGAAATAAATTTTGGGCAGAAAATAAATCAACGAACGACCTAGTAAACTCTTTAAGGTACGAAACGTCAAAAAATCTAGTTTTCCTTTCTTTGCTTTGTGGAATGGAAATTAAAGGATGAACATCAGTCTCAGAATGTTTGAAATGAGTAGTTTCCAAAATTAGAATCGATGGTTGAGACACTAAATAAAGACTTACGAGGAAGAAGATATGGGAGATCTAGATGATATAAGAGACAGAATAACTAAGTAGTTGGTCATGTACTACACTGTATGGAGGCGATGTATTGAGAAAAGAGAAGTCGACGGAAACTGTAAAATATATTGTTAAAACAAAATGCAATGTTAAAGTAGGCTGCATTAACCCTGAGTAAAATGAAAGCAATCCACCAGAGACGAGCATCCCGTACAGAAAGCTTCCACACATTAGATGTTTCATACACCACTGAAGGCTCATGGACAGTGTGGTGATCACTTCTTAATTGGAGTTCGTTCGTCACCTCTATCTATTTAATGTTAAAGTCTTTACTTTTTAGTAACCGTTTTACTCCATCTATTCATTGATTTGAACATTTTCCTCTTTTATTCTGGCTCCTCCGAATTTTGTACTCGTTTCACCAAACTATTGATCTACAGGTACATTCTTCCCAAATTAACTAATCATGTCAGCTCACTCTTTCTTTACTTATGTAAATCTACTGTCCATTCTCTTCATATCTCCATATCATTTTAACTTTTAATATTTTTTAATGCATGCTGTGAAAGTAATTCAACAGTTTTGAAGTTTTTCGTTGACTTCCAAAAGTTGTACTTCACGTCTATAAAGAAAATTAGCTCAAATGTTATTTTTTCATACAATCTCACCTTGGGTTCCGAGTACACTCCTGTTATCTTTCAAATAATTTCACAGAGATCTAGCTTCCTTATTTTTTTCAACTATTTTGTGGCTAACCCTTATTCTAATAGTATCATCATCTATCACATTTATATTTAATTGCTAATACAAATCAACAGCATAAATTTGTCCACCATCTATATATTAACATCTTTATGCTTCATATGCTTCAATCCATTTGTCCCAATATCATTACTCTTTCTCCTCTTGCAAACAATTCACTCCGTTCGACAGCTTCCCTTCATTAGCTCCTTTCGTTACTATATCATTGACAACTCCAGTTCATTCATAACCTACTTTTCCAACCCACATATATATGCAGCTTTATCCAACGTTCTTTTTCTGATTACTTATACTACTTCGTTCAGGTATTCTCTTTCAACGTGATATAATCTTTTGACAAATAAAATTTCGTGTTTTAGCCTCATAATTTGCAGAATTATGTACATGATGATGAAGTTCTTGGCTTTTCAGTAGGGAGAGAATTAAAAACCTGTAGTGCATATTTGCAAAACTCCAGTGTTTTGCTTTGCATCCCACATGTATTTCACTTCCCAGTTGCCAACTGCTAATAATCATTTAGAATGAATAATTGGGCTATAGTGATTAACCTAAGTTGAAGAACGTATTTTTCCTTGATAGCAAGTCTATATAGGAGAAGGTAGACAAGAACAACAGCAGCAAAATTGTAGAGACTCTCAAAACTGTTCCCGGAAAATGAGAGCAAATCCTTCATCATGTGAAAACTTTGGAAACAGATAAATAAATTATTTCCTTGCACAGTTTAGGGAATGACAGCTCTTCCCTAATGCTACTACTATATTAATCGCTGAGTGAGGTTCTAGCTAGCAGCGAATATATTCATGGAGATTTGTATCTTCAAAACAGATCAAATGTGGTAGTTGCACAAGAATGAGCCAGTTCATCCATAATGTAGAAATTCGAACAATCTTGTACTCAGTTATAGATTTTGAAATGAGTGTTTAATAGTATATTGTGGTTTAAGGGGAATAAAGGTAGGGTCTATCTGAGAAGCTGTTGGTTGTTGGTTCTGCAACAAAGAGGTCTTCAGAGTCAAAAAACCTTCCTTGAAACAATGGCAACAAATAAAAATTAGTGTAGTTCAGATGTGTTTCTGAGACCTTCTCTGAGAAGGAATATTAGTCGTTGTAGATGAGTTATCTATCTTGTCTCCTGATGATGGAAACAATGCCAGAGGTGAAATTACTAACATTTTCATCACCAGGAAGAAACAGACACAAGGATTTCTGTCTTTGTCAAACATACTAAAGGCATAGGCTACTAATAGCTAGACAGGAGTACCAAAATGACGTTTTTGTTCTTACAACATTATACAAAGTGTTTCCAGATAATCTCACTTTTCTTTGACACAGGCAAAGGCAATAGAAAATAGATTTTCCGGTATATCATAGATCAATCAGGCATACACTCAAGCTTAATTTACAGCTATGGTGTCTATGCATGCTTAGGTTAGTTGAAATACGACCAGGGCATCTAAAGACCATGCAAATTTAAAACCAGTTCCAATTGTGGTAAGGAATGTTAAATAAAAAGACGTTGGTGACTTAGAGGAACATCTAGCTTAATCTGAGGAGGTTGGAAAACACTGATAGTTTCATTTACATATTATATGAAGAGTTTCAAATGATGAATGCCATCCATGTGTTTCATGAAATACACAAACCTGTGTGGGAATCTAGGACAACCAATGGGGATCACAAAGCAGGAGCCCAAATTCTCGCCAGGGTAGGGTTATTTTTCGTCGTGTTTGTTTATTCAAAGTGCGATATTTTTAAATTATAAGACTTCTCCAACAGCGTATGAAAAGTATAAAGCATCACGTGGCCATATGACAAGAGTCTCATATTTCAGATCCTGACGTCCCAGACACACAGTAGTGTGTCTTGTAATTTATCAGCACTCTGTTCCAATCATTTTAATTTGATGGCAATTAAGGTCCAGATTAGCTAGATGACATGAAAGGCACTAACCAAAAGGATAATGCAGAGGTATGACAATTGTGAAGATTCACATCTAGATATTGTGATTGGCACTGAAATACCACCAGACAGTGACGATGAATGGCTTCTTGTGGATTACATATTGTATAACATGAACTTGAAAAGTATTAATATGTATAAAATCTAATTTTTGAAATAATGTTTATGTGCCTTTTTATTCACTTTGCGCTTCCATTTATTTTTTATTATATATATATATATATATATATATATATATATATATATATATATATATATATATATATATATATATATATATATATATATATATATCCTCTAATCAATGACATGATTTTTAAGTAAAATTAGTGCTATACAAAAGTATACATTCCAATTTCCTGTTCTGACATATTACATGTCATTAGAAAGAATAATCAATTTACTTTCCTATGGTACGTATGGAGTTGTTTTTGATTAAGTTGGTGTTATGCCAGCATGGGACCTTGCTTATGGAGCATCCTGTACCATAATACATAGAACAATCCTGTTTGACTGACTTCTAGTGTCACAGGGTGCTCTGAATCACATTATGAAATTAAAAAGAAATATTGTTAACTTGAAAAATATTTCTTAACACAATAAGTATCCTGCATAATTTAGTTAAACTGTCAGTGGAGTGTACATAACCCCAGTAACCTGACTTCCAAATGGTCATCTTTACAGTGAAAGTAAATCTAGATGGGGTACATAGAGGATTATTTTATATTAACCAAACTCCAATAGTGCATCTTAACTTAGTTGGTGAGGTCGGCAGCCATTACAGATGGCAAACCACAGAAGGAGATTTGGCTGCAGTGTCTGGCATCCAGCATCTGTGCCACCCTGACCAGTACTGAAGGTATATCCATGATAGGCCTCCTGAAGAAGGAGGACAAGTTCTTAAAACACAAAGTTCTTGCCATCTGTGAGACCAGGGGCACCCATGAAGAAAATGAATCTAACAAACTATCAAATGCCAAACACAGATTTACATATAAGCTGCTGCTAAAAGGACACTTCTAGCTGTCGGTTCACACCTGCCAGTCCATACTTTTTATCTATCATCTCAAATTCAGAAAAACAGCCAGGAATTGCTTCACCAGCTGTAGCTGAAAAATACCATAAAATATGGTAAACAGCTGCATCTTGTGACTGCCTTAGCATCCAACAGCTACCTGAACTTCACACTTCATTTGTCACTAATCAGTTAATTTTGATGCAACATAAAACATATCCAAAATAAGAAAAACAACTTCAGTAGGAGCATTATCAAGGACAGAGATTGACAGAGTTCAGCTATGCATAAACTGCAAAGAAATTGCTGACACCCAGTAATGTGGTCCAAGACATGTGTATCACATCATGTGAACCTAAAATGATAATATGTCAATTTGGTACCATTGGAAGAACAATCCTCTTTGACATCAGCACAGGCTACCAGCGGCCCCTATTGCCAAATGCTCTACTGATGAAAGTGTTCCAACTCATCTACATTCTTTTTCATCCATCTGTCAGAATGACAGCCAGACTGGTAACAGAAAAAATCATAGGGCACAGAGCACATAAAGGGAAAACAAACAAGCTAGGCAAAGTGTGCTAAGTGCCAGATAAATAAAGAGACAAGTTACAAAGACTTTGTGAATGGGGATTTCCTTCCTAGCCGACAACAGTTCATCCATCTTCGCATTGATATAGTCAAACGCCTACCCTTCTCCAATGAGTTTAGATATATCTTCAGAATTACAGAAAGAACCAAATGATGGCCGGAGGCAATCCCAGTGATAGAAGCAATGGTGAATACCTATGAAGTATCATGTTTTGATTGGTTGACAGCTCTTTCAGCATACCTAACAACAATACCTCTGACAAGTGGACAGCTGTCATCTGCAACATAGGGGTCACCTTACCCAGAATGAACCTGACTGGCAAGAACAACTACCTTGGTCACTTCTTAGTACATTTATGGCTCTTGAGCAAAAATTCAGCATATCACCTAGGGACCTGTTTGAGGAACCCATCTGCATATTAGGCGAATTATTCCCAACCATTGAAAAGTTGCTGGAAGCTTTTGACCATATATACATACATACAGAGACTTTGTAAAACCATTTTTTCCAAGTCAACTGAGAACATACCATTTTCAGTCAGTAAAAATGATGTCACAGAGGACCATGCCCAGTCATCGAGAGGAAAATCAATACCTTTAGATTACTAACACATGAGTATAAAGACAGATTATCAGTGGACAGGCTCAATCCAACTTTGAGGGACAACGGCATCTCTTCACTTTCTCAGTTTTGGGCAAAAAATCTGATTATTGTCTGAAACAAACTTACAACAAGGTGTGATTATTGTGGTGGGCAACCAAAAATTAAAGAAACCCCATACATTATTAATTTAGTTAAGGGAAAACATGCACGGTTCTAGTGAAACAAAGAATGGGAACTTATATATATTGTCACGAAGTGTACCAAGTATCTGGTTTTTACACAAATAATCACAGAATTTAAAAATTTACCTCACTTCAGCCAGATACCCAAACTCTCATAATGATAAAAAATTATGACTGAGTACTCTAAAGGTAACAGTGATTCCTTAAAAAGCTTAATAATCATCTGAAACATCAAACTAAGTTTATTAAAACAAGTGTTATGTATCACCAATTAAACAAGAGATATAATACTGTAGAGTAAAAGGGCATCACTCCATCAAACAACTTTAACTGTTTCCTTGGTCTTAATTCACTTCAGCAAAACTAAAGGAACAAAACATGTTTATCACTTTGCCTTATGCACACAATTAATCCTATTCACTGGTAATCAATAAATGAAACAGTTTTTAAAAACATTAAATACAAAAATTTATTTTTAAATTCAAAATGTATAATTAGAATTTACAATTTCAAAAATTTACTAGCACTTGAAAACAACACAAAATTTAATTAACTCTTGAGTTAAATTATTAAACAAAACTAATTCACAAAACTTTAATTTGTCAAGAAATTAAGTTAATCAAGCAAAATTTAAACTATCAAGATTTACTCAAGATTTGAAAAGAAAATCTTAATAAATGAAAATTAAATCGAGTATGCAATGTTAAATTATCAAGAAATTTTTAAAATACTAAGAAAATATATGGTAAATCAGTAAATACATGTTAAATCACCAATATATAATATGTGAAAAATCAAGAGATTGCAGACACAAGAACACACAAAAATACACAAAAGATTTACTGATAATAATTTCACTAAGGCAAAATTTTCTTATTATACCTTGGTAATAATAAGTAAATTTCACTTTACCTTACACAAGCTTGTGAAAACCTTTGCAAAATCAGCTGCTTTAGATTCACAAAACAGACTTTCTTTGTAAGCTGCAGTTACCAAATGCACTTTTCCTATGCTCAGATCTCAAATACCAGTCACCACATTAACACTTAACGTAAATAATTACTCTCTTTTGAAGAAACAGAGAGAGAGAGAGAGAGAGAGAGAGAGAGAGAGAGAGAGAGAGAGAGAAAGTAAACCAACACGAACAGTCTCTGAAATCAGAATGATCAAACTTTAGGATTCCAGTGGGAAATGAAACAATCAGACAACATCAGAACAATACGTGATCAGAGCAATGCAATCCTACAAAACGTGACTTAATCGATCGAGATATGTGCATTTATTCTCAAAAAGGTGTGTGGTTCGAACAAAATATTGTATGGGACGAAGCTCTTAACAAAATCTCAACATGATCAAAACAGACAGCAACTGGCCAGCCACAAACGACACGCTTTCAAAGCAAAGATGAAGAACCAAAGTTGGTTTCCAGAACAGTACATAAAACATTGCAAAATCATTCGTCTTTTCTCATATGGGACAAAGCTTTTACAGACTTGATTGCCATCCCCATGCTTGTTAACTCATTATCTCCCACGATTATAACTGAACCAAAACATGACATACATAATCATGAGTACAGGACACTTGTTGCTAAGGGGCAAACTGTGTGATCACATACTACATTACTATTAAAACATTTTACCCATTTTAAATTATGCTATTAAGTTACCCAAACCACTAACTCTTTTGAGATCTGACATTACACTACATATGATACTTCAACAGTTATTATCATTACGCATAATGCATGATAAATAGAAGAATAAATATATTAAAACTATAGGAGGATATACATATTACAAGGCAATATCATGAAAATATAATATATAAACAATTGCAAGTAATAAATGCATGACCTTTGATAAGACATTAAGTGAACAGCTTATCACAGGTACAACATCTCACTTAAATTTTTGTATGTATTTTTTGTTTGCTGGCATCCTTTGCTATCATTTTTTCTATTTATTATGTAGATACTTTTAGCTATTGTCTTCAGTTTGTATTTTGAATACAAATACTTAGTTGCATACTATTTCCTACATATATATACTTTTACAACGTTTTCACACTTTCAATCATTGTTTCCTAGAGTTCTTTTTTTATCTGAGATATTTTGTACCTATATGTCAAGTTGGATTTTTTATATAAGAGAGTTTATAGGTAAACTATTTTTATTTTGTACATATTGCTATGTTAAATGGCATTCCTGTAGTATATGGTCCACTTGCGTTTTCAATGTTATATGCACATATTTTTTATATAAAAATGAAGCTAACCCATGAATTCTACAAAACATTGTATAAAGCTATTAAAGCTCACAATTTAGTACCAAATAAAAAAAAGTGTACTGGCTATATTTATTCAAATTTTAGTATTAAAAAAAATGGAGTCCCCGTTTAGTGACACCGAAAGATGAGCAATGACCGATTTTAACAGAGAATGTTGTCCTTTTACTTAGACTGTCAATAACTGACAACTAAGCAGCAAAAGTTATTAACTTGAAACCTTAATATATTTTGCTTAGTCAACATAATCATTAATCTGTTAGATATTAAGTTAACAATCTTTCGGTTTTTCATAAAAAAATGCACCTGTAACACTGTTTTATTATTAATGTATGCACAATGCGAATTCAATTCATCCAACATAAAAGTATTAAATCTTTTATTATTATTATTATTATTATTATTATTATTATTATTATTATTATTATTATTATTATTATTATTATTATTATTATTATTATAAAAAGTAGAAAAATACACTCAACCGTAAGAAATCTCTAATGCCTTGAGATTACATCGATTTTCAATACAAACTGTAATTTATCCAATAGCGTTTATCTGTCTAAAATCAATGAATGAATTGCATAATCCGCATACTCTAAATTTCCTCCTGATCTGGTTTGTTCCACTTTAACCTTCAATCTTGTTAGCCTTTCTGTAATGGAAATATAGATAGCTAACTATAAAGATCGCTGGCCATTAGGTGAACATAAAAAGAGCCATCACTATGAAACTCGTGTTTTAACAAAAAATACACTTAGAAGTATATAGTCGAAAGTCAGCGGTCAATTCCCTGATTCAAAATGATGGAACCCAACTCCTTCTGTAATAAGGATAATATATGGTTCACTGCTTGTTTTATCCGATCTAAACGGCCTTACTGAATTGTTGCAATGGCGAGAAAAATGGTCTAAAACAACTTAAGCAATTCTATTTACCATAATGATATTTTCTCTGTGACAAGTAGCCTGATGTAGGAACATATTTACTGCGGTAACTTTTCACCTAATGGAAGATAAGTTGGTAAGGTATCAACTATGGAAAACAATAACAGACTATTATCCACAAGATAACACGCAAAGGGGGGTGGAGAGAGAGAGAGAGAGAGAGAGAGAGAGAGAGATTTTGATGAGTCATAACTTGCCTGCATATAGCGTCGTAATATGGATTTTTACCCTCTGCAGTCACTCTCCAGTCGTGCCTTTTCATTATATCACGTTCAGTAATGCTGAGATTTTGACAGACTAAAATTGCTTTTAGATGCAGAACATGTGAAAAAATTGCATGTGTGGGGTCCGTGAAGCAGTCAGCTTAATGAAGGTGCCAACGAAAAAATGGACATTGTTTACACATGCTCTGTGGGCTTTGTAAAGTCATTCAAAAGGGTAATCTGCATGAAGATGGAGATCACTGAAAGGAAAGGTACAGACCGGAAAAGCTGAAAGAGATTTTTGAGTCTGCATTCAGATCACGGAGCAGCTATTTGAATATGCTATTAAAAATCAGATCACAGTGAGTCAGGAAAAGAAGGAGCGAGATGTTTATTTTCTTCAATGGTGTTCGGAGAGTGATGTAAACATGAAGAGCAAGAAAACAACTTGAAACGTGAACAATGGCTGGGTATATAAAATAGGTTATCCTCCGAAATCAGTTCCTTTAAGAAGCTTTTGGGAGTTAATTAAGATGAAAGAGAAATTTCCATTGAATTCCTAGAAGAACACGGTTTTGCAAAAAATTTTCCAAGATGGCTTCCAACAGACCTAGAAATTTTTTTTTATTATAATTCTGCATGAAATCAGAAAATAATGTCTGAAGCGTCTATTCATATTTTCAGACACAAGAGAGCAAGTGGAATTATTTCCTCTTGGTTCGGTGTGAACTGATTACTATAATTCACTCAAAATTTTAATTTATTCTCTATGCCTATCGATGTCATTGCAAACTGGAACTTAATCTGTACCTATGTTTGCTCAAATGAATAATGAATAGCAGAATGCATTACAAGAATGCCATGCATTTTGGTCAGTATTCTTGCTTTTCAGTGTTTTGTAAACGTAATTAGTTCTTCACAAATAATAATAAAACATTTTTCTTAAGAGGAATGGAACTAAGAGTTACTTTTTCTGTGGGCTGACCAGAAACAATGAGGAATTTATGAGGTGTAGAGAAGACAGCTCAAGCAACGTTAATGAACTTCTGCAAGTCAACATTGGGTGAACAATGCTTTCCTTTTTACGTTCCATTCATGGCAGTTACGTCGTGAAGTGTCTTGACAACAGTGAACAATTCAGGTGTAAAAACTATAGAAATGCTTAGTACTATATTTCTTTCACTAATCCAGTCTAGATGCAAAAAATATAGAAATGCTCAGTAATATATTTCATTTGCTAATCCACTGGAAATACCTGGACTCTTCACAAACTGCGTCATCCAACCATGCTGGGTATATACACCATCAAAGAATAAAGCAGATAAAGCTATGTGCAGTAGTTCAGGAAATTAGCGATTCTCAGCCACGTTCTTCCGCCGAATGTGCAGATGTGGTGAGAGAAAAAGAATTGTTCAAGAACTGAATTTTGTGACTGATCAGCAAAATATAGCCCGTGCAGAGAAACAGAGAAAAAGGGAGGCAGCAAAAAAAAAAAAAAATGCAGAGAAAAGGCTTATTAGGGAAAAGCGTGAAAGCAGTAAAACAAGAAGACATATAGTCAAGAAACTTAATGATAACTGGAACAAGCAATTGAAGTATTAAGACTCAAGGCTAAGATAAGATATCTCAGTAGATGGATTGAAATGGCTGAATGGAGAGAGAAGTTCAGTTATATAGCTGATTTAATTATCAGGGAACAGTTTCTCAGCATGTGTTTAACTGAGATGGCACTATTCCTCTGGGAAAGAATATTAAGAGACACTTCTGCTGTGAAGCTTGCCGAGCAGTACATGGAACCTCACAGGCTAAGCTTTGTGGAGCTCCAGAAGCAAATGAAGAAGTCTAGTGTGTAGTGAAGGTATCCAAAGAACCAAGGATTACAAGATGGCTGAGCAGAATCAGACTGACAAAAATGAAGGCAGGTGCCTTATATATTACAAATCAGGACACTTAACCAAGAACAGTGTGCTTGCATAGGGCAAGGCTTGTATAGCAAAAGGCAGCCAGTGCTATGGTAGTGGAAGAACTGAAGGAAGTGACCACTGCTATGAATCATTAGAATGTCGACTGAAAGGCTATGCCGAAGATGAAAGGCTGAAACTGTGGATGGAACTGAGCTATCTGTTGTGTTAAGGGCAAAGGATCTGAAGAACAGAGGAAGATGCATCTTAATTTACAAGTTAGTGCAGGGTGTGTAGGCAAGGAAAAGGTAACTGCTCTACGAAATACAAGTTGCACAAGTGCAGTTGTACATAAAAGTTTGGAAACTGAGGACCAAATGACTGATAAGAAATGGGTTCACATACTCACGGACAGAAATATCTGTAGATATCTAGTTGCAAACTAGGTTGGAGAGTTACATTCCATGTGTCTAGATAACTCTGCTTATGACTTTATTCTTGGAAATGTTCTAAGCATAAAGGACCCCAAAAGAAACAATCAGAAGTTAGGCTGAGATGATCAACAAAACTATAGGGATAGATAACCAACGGGACAAGCCAAAAGAAAGTAATGCACAGGTAGATTTGGAGTAGGTTGGTATCAGGAAAACAGCAGTTGTGACCCAGGCCTACGTCATAGCATGACAAGCACAGGATCAAGCTATCTTCAGTAGCTTCTGGTATCCCAGATGTAGGAGTAGAGCAGTTGAAAGTAGCCCAGCAGAAGGATCCAGCCTAGCCAAGCAGTGGGCAAAAGCCAAGATTGACATAGAGTACATGACAAAGGATAAGGAAACTTCTAATATTGCAGTGGAAAGGCCCTAGTACAGTGAGGGAGGTGGTAAACTGCATGGAAAACAAAGTTTATGTTGGTGGAGAACTAACGACTTCATTCAAAAATCCTAACCTACTACCACGAGAGAGAAGTTAGTGGAGCAGCGGTGGCTGTCATCAAGGAAGATGCCAGAGGGCAACTTTCATTGAGGCAGAAGCCAACAAGGACCAGGTAATTCCAGATGAGGGTTGGATGAGGTTTTGACCTCATAAGGAAGACAAGAAGTTATAAGATTTCAGCATTAACAGCGACTTACACAAGCAGCAGAAGGAGTACATATTGTGTTTGTTACAGGGATACCAAAACGTTGTCACCAGCAATCCAAGAAGGACTGATGTCAGAACAACCAGTTAGAACGAAGATATAACTTTTTTCCAAATACTACTGGGAAACTGATCTAGGAAGAAGTTGAAGAGATGCTTAGGATGGGAATCATCAAAAGGTCAACTTCTGCATACTATTTGACATTAGTGATGGTGAGGAAGAAAAATGTATCTAACAGGTTGCGCATGGACTAGCCAATCCAAAATACATACTAAAACCAATACTAACAGTGTTTGCAGAAAACCTACTAATATCTATGCTTATGATAGTTTTGTTCTGGTCGTAGCAATAAAGCTAAGAAATAAGTGTTTGCATCCATAGCATATGTACTGTATATGTAGCTCTGAATGCAATGATGATGAAATAATCAACTGAAATATCTTGATTCAATACAAAAAAGCAAATTACGCTACAAAAAAAAGTCTGCTTGCACTACCGTATACTAATAACATTATGAAAGATATCCCCCATCTACTTAAGAATGTTGGAGTTAACGTAGCATTTAAGAACAATAAAACAAAGAAACATGTACTAAAGAACTCTCCTAGCAATATTAAGGGATGTGTACTGTATATCAAAATCCGTGTCTTTTATATTGGTCAGACTGGAGAAACATTGAAAAAGAGAATAGAACAGCATAAAAATGTATTAGATATACACAGGTGAACAATGGATTTTTTTGTAGTGAAAACAGTTATATAACCAATTGGGCAAGGGCCAAAAAGATAGTTCAAAGACCAAACGTTTACTTTTAAGTTTCCTTAGATCCATTATCCTATGTAGACAATATGCTTTCATAATTTTTTTTTTTTATAATTTGGTTAAAAGCCATAATGCATACATTAACATTGCTTAAAACAGAACCTATTATTTAATCCATAAGCTCTAAAAAAAGGAAAGCAAATGAGTTATGAACATGAAAGGAAAACGGAGTTCATGCTTTATTAAACCAACCATTCTACGGGTCTCAATAATCGTTCTGAAAATCATTCACTAGATTATTATTCCTAAGAATCAGATAGCCAACATTAAATAGGAACATGTGTATTTTGAATCATTCACAACGTTTACGGCGAGAGAAAATTCAAACGAGGTTGGAGCTTAGAGGGTATGTAACGAACTTCAGTATAAAACGAGTAGTAAATGCAGGAACGACGGAACTCGAAAACAAGCATTGGTGAATTCCCAGTAATCCACGGTTTCCTGAAAACATAAAGAGTATTGGATATTTTCTCAAGTCGATTCATGACTCTTAATAGGTCGTACATATCCTCATATAGTCACACCCTAAGCAGGAATTTAATCGATGTTATCATAGTATGTTTGTTGAACAAATCTAGATTTACTTTTTTTATACTGAAAAGTTCAGTAGGTAATGTTCTGTATAATGTTTTTGTTTCTTACATCGCGGACATATTGAAGTTTATCTCTAACCTTCTCTCAGTTCTGCTGTACTTAATCTGATCTGGCCAATTATTTCTAACTTCCATGTATTGTCTTTTGCTTATAATATCTTTCCGTTTTTTTCATAAAAACGTTTCATTTTATCCTTTTTTTCCTATCTCATTATGTTGCATTCATATACTCTGTTTTCAAATGTTTCTCTTTCATACTCTATATCTGGCTTTGTTTTAGATCTGTTTCAGTTTACTAACTATATAGTTTTATGTTTTGTTTTATTTGGTAAATTTTAATTATATTCATGAGAACTAACGAGATTTCATAGAAGAGCAGTTTACTTGTTCTTTATTCTTTTATATATAACGTACGCTTCTCTATGGGACTTAAAATATTGATTTCTGCACTCCGATGGGAACTTTTTGCGAAATAGTTTCACCGAGCTCTATTGCTTCTATGGCAAACTTGAACGTAGACGTTTATACTATTTTTAATGATTTTTCCAATCACAACCTTATACCTCTTTTATTCATTGATGATTTTGCTATACTTACTACTTGTTTAGCTCTTAATCAGAACTTTTCCAGATGTTCTCTTGATCTGGTTTTTTTTATATTAATGATTCCTCCTGAATATCCTATTTCATGTTTTTATCTTTTTATCACCTGCGTCTTCAGGGTGCACGTCCCCAATACTATGTGGTTCATTGAATGCAAGTAGATTTTTTCCCTTCCATTATGTTACATCCACATGAAATAATTATTTTAATCGTTTGCTCTCTCAGGAGAGCCAACCTGGATAAATTCATTTTCAGCATAAAAGAGCTTGCTTTCTCTAGCCTTCTTATCATAAGTAAGAAAAGTGAAGTTTAACGGTTGGAGACTTGCCAAATACCATTTGTTACACTGATTTTATTTTCTTTAGTATTGTTTAAATACAATTTGGTGCTATCATGTGTGTATAACCTTACAAATGTTTCTTTTACCCTTGCTTGTATTTTGTATTTAATCATAACTTTTCTTTTTTTTTCTCTCTTTCTCTCTCTTTCTGAGTTGAATGAGTTAAATTTTTCCGTCTGAAATACAATTACAGATCCTGCCATCTTCCACTGTATTCACTGTTATTAGAGTAATCTTTGATTTTTACCCTCTATTACGACTGTAGACGACATGCTTGTCAGGGTTGACAATCTTCAGTATTTTACTGTTAAAACTGCTTTTGAAAGATTGACAGTAAGAGTTGCTTTTAACATGTACCCGTTTTGCTGCGACAATAAGAATTTAATTTTTCTAACTGCAGATGGTCGATTCTTATAATTTAAATTCATTGTGACCTCGCTTAATGCTAATCTAATATTTTTCCATTGGTTTTTAGATCCTTTTATTTTTTTTCCTGAGCAATATTTCTAAATGGTTTAACTTGAGTGCAGTACTAAATTTAATTATTTTGTAAGTTTACATGTGCCATCATTTATTGAGCAGTACTTCAAACAAGAGGGTTATATCAGCGTTTTAGGTTGTTATGTTGTGTATCTTAATTATTAGCTAAAAAAAAAAAAAAAATTGTGGAGTTTTACAAAAACTTCACCAAAAAAATTGGTTTCAGAACTGGCAGCAAAGTATATATTTTAGACACGAAAGGGATACGTGTTTTGGAGCAAAGAGACACTTCTTATACGTTTTTATTTAGCTTGCTTTTGTGTTTGTCTGTTTGTTTGTGTGGGTCAAATCTTGTAACTCAATTTTCGACCTGTTCCCCTCGTCCAGTGGACTTGAAATTTTTCATGGCTACTCAACCCCGGTGACAATACAACCTTACATGATCAGTGGGTCAGCAGTAACCTCTAGTGACCCTGCAGTGACCTCTCCCAGTATCTTAGGATTTGTATGAAATTCTTTGGATTTTTCATACCTTCAACTCGGTGGAATAAGTTTATAACTCAACAGATTTTTGAAACCTTCTTTGGCTTAACAGGATAACACGTTAATTTTCGTTAGCTACAATCATAATAGGTTACCATTTCTGTCAAAACTAAAGGTATATAATATATATATATATACATATATATATATATATATATATATATATATATATATATATATATATATATATATATATATATATATATATATATATATATATATATTATATACCTTTTAAAACACACTTTTATTAAAATGCACTAAAAAATAAAAAAGAATTTTTGAGACACTCCAGGATTTCATTACAATTAATTAATCATGTCTACAAAAATAGAGTTGGCATAAACATGGAAGGAAATGCTACAAGAAATATTTCTTCTTTTTTGTAGCATTTTTCCATGTTTTCTTATTTTTATAGACAAAATCAATTGTAAGAAAATCCGGGTGTGTCTAAAAATTATTTTTTTTACTTTTTGGTGCATTTGAATAAAAGCGTGATTTTATCTATTTATTGATTTTTTTTTATTGAGGTTCTCTCTCGCTTTGACTTCTAGCACCCAATGACTATTACAGCTCAGAGACGAGGGATATGGACAGCAGCGGCTTTCACTGGCACAAGTGTATATCAGCTAGTTTCTTCTTATTCTGTCTTTGAATTGTTCTCTCTCTCTCTCTCTCTCTCTCTCTCTCTCTCTCTCTCTCTCTCTCTCTCTCTCTCTCTCTAGTTTAGGATTAATTTGTAAATCATCTCCCTAAATCATTAGCAGTCTCATGACCTAGAGTAGATTACGTATGTCTTACAATCGTATTGCTTAATAATAATAATAATAATAAATAATAATAATAATAATAATAATAATAATAATAATGACTAGAATTATTATTATTATAATTATTATTATTATTATTATTATTATTATTATTATTATTATTATTATTATTATTATTATTATTATTATTATTATTATTATTATTATTATTAGAATCACATTGCTTTATAATAATAATAATAATAATAATAATAATAATAATAATAATAATAATAATAATAATAATAATAATAATAATAATAATTCTAGTTTATGAGGGGAGTATACCCTCTCTCAGTCAGGTCTTATTGAGAAGGATGGCCGTATTTTGCGGATTTATCTTATACAGGATCTTTTCTATTTTCCTTATAATTTGCTTTTCAGGCTCAGTGATGTTGGTCAGCAACTGGCTAATATTCATATGGAAACAGGACTGTGTGAGATGAGGGAAGTGTTTTTCTTGAATTATTAATTCAAAAATCCGTAGATTTCTTCGTGGTCTAGTTCGGTGGCTTGGATTCTGGATTCTTTTCTTACTTCAGGTTGTGGTACCGTCAACATGTTTCGACCAGCTCGATGTTCATTTTCTGGACGTAGTTGAGAAGGATCTGGAGAAACAAGGCACTCGGGTCGTTATTTATAGGGGGTGTATTGGTCAGTGTTCAACTATGGTTGGCTGCCAAGGGAGGGTCATCTCAGGCAGAATCTGTTCTCCCGTGTTGATGTTCAGGGCTCATCTTGAGTGCGAGTGGCATTGTAGTGACGGGGAGAATTTCGATCCTCAGATGGGAATTTTGATTTGCTCGCTCGCTATGGGGGTCGTTCAGTGCATGTCTCCTGGTTGCTGTGGGGAGGAGAAAGGTTTCCTGGGTAATGTTGAGGGTTGGTTTCGCCTTCCTAATGTGCAATACTTCCAGGAGGCACAGGCGGCGGTGGTCCACAGTTCGGTTAATTATTTCTATATTCGGGATTATGTCTTTTCTTGTGATTCTCTGGTTATGGGCAGTCCTGGCATGGTTAAAGATGGCTCCCTCCTGGGCATGGCAAGAAATCCTCTTGGAGAAATGCATGATGTTCATACTGATGTATGAGCCAAGGCATCCTTCAGAGGGGGCATAAGTATCAGTAGACCACGTTGGTTTTCTTTAACGGGTCCTGCTGAGAGGCGGCTGGATTGCTACGCATCACCAGGCTGTTCGTCTTTTGCTTCTGTAGTAAATGGCCAGATGAATATTCTTATTAGGGTCAGTGGGGCAGACATTATCCTCAATGATGTTCTAGAGGGAATGTTCATCTTCTTTATATTTTTATTGGAATTGTCCTTTATAGAAGAGCTCTATGTGTTCAGGGATATAGAAAATGGACTGCCAATCAAGTGATGATACCACCACCTGGAATGAGGAAAGACTTAATCTTTATGAGGGCATAAAAGTATGGACAATGACCCATGCCCTCCCAGAACTCAGGCAACCAGAGAAATGCCTGGCCCCGGACTCCAGACACTTGTTTCTTGTCTTAACCTCTCCATCAGAATCCTGATTCTTCCCATGTGGCTGCTTTGAAACTGAGTCTTTCTTCATGCCCTCCCTGCTAGCGTTGAAAATGAGGTCCCTTGTCTCTGACGTGAAGGTAAAGTACCCGAAGAGAGGTTTTGAATCAGTCATGAATCTATTATTCTTCTACTGAATTTATTTTCCTTTCTGAAGTGTGATCTTTTTCACAAGACCTGATTTGTTTAGTGCAGTGAGTAAATATTCACATTCACGTATATACCCGTGCCTAGAATAGAGTAGCTTTGGCACCTTATGTGCAACTCCCTCAATTCCTTAATTACTTATTTTTTTGTGTAAGTAACCGAATGCGTTCTCGATTGCAGACGGAGTTGCTAGCTGTGGAATTATCTGTTCGCCTTTCTACTTGTGCCGGGGTTATAACCACCATCCCTCACAATTGGTGTTCTACAAAGTGGATTTTTCCCCCATTTCTGTCATTGTGTAGATTACTGTAAATTTAGTTATTCAACAGGAATCTGTTTCACCTGTCCCATTTTCTGAATTTCACCATTCCTCTGATTTAGTTTGCTAAATGTAAATATAGGTAATTTTAAGTGAGAGAAATTGTTTGTCTGAACTTCCCTATTGAAGTAAAGCCTTCAGCTTAGTTTTCTGTTATGATGTTTACCTCAATCCACACCTGTAGTCAGAATTGAAACCCCCATGGTAAGATCCACCTTCTTCCCCAGGTAAAACTCTAATATCAGGTACCCCTGCTCGAATTGTTGTAGCCTGTAACCTCTCACAGCTATCAGCTACTAGCTTTGCTAAAGCTGGATACAAGACACAGAAACGAACCTTTTATTGTAAAACTCTCAGTATAAGCACAAGTGAACAGTTTTCCACAGCATAAGTACAAAATTATATTTGTTTTTTATTTGTTAGGTATGAACCAAAATCATAACTGTAAAAGCTGTTAGGAATCGGTTAGACCATGTGCATGCTCCGTGAATAGCTCGCAGAGAAGAGAGAGCATTAGTCATCTGAAACAGAAGCTTTTGCTGCTATCGCATGTTAGCCTGCATGATTTCAATGCTAGGATAGTCAGGCAGTGAAGTGATAAATGAAGTGATATCTAAGGAAATAGTGCATTATTTCCTCTCCCATGTGTTCCGGACAATTTGCAGTCCACCATTTTAGCTAGGCAGCACAGTTAGCTGGGCCGTTAATTTACACCCAAGCAGCAAATTTTGCTCACTGGCCTCTCTCTCTCTCCCTCTCGATAGCCTTAGCGATCACACGAGAATTTAAAGTAATGTTCTACGATTCCTGAAAATGTCTTTTGAGAAAACTTTTAACATTCCTGTACCTCATTTCATTCAGGGTCACACACATGAAAGAATGGCTCTCTTACATTGTTACTAAAACAAGCGCAAGTGAAGTGCCCATAAAAGTCTGTAAGACTGAGCAAACTTCTTTGTTTATCAAAGAGCAATCAGTAGACAGCAGGAGAACGAATTCCAAAAATTGTCCCGCTGTCTCATAAAGTCCCACACACCCTTTTTCATCCAGATGACCAAGTGATTTCACTTGTGGTAAGCCAGTCAAAACATTGGCCATAGTCAAGCGACTACAAGAAAAGTAAACAGAACCCTTGTAATCATGTGCTAGTCAGGTCACTATAGAGTAATGGTAGACTTTTGCGCACATGATCTAGGCAAAAAGACTTTGCCTGTGCATGGTATATTTAAGGTTTTGTACTTGTCATTTTCTGCCACACTTAAATTTATGTGCTTTGAGTTGGGCACATTTTCCCTGACACGTTCTATGCAATTTTCCTTTGCTGAAGGAGCCAGCTAAATTGATTCAGTCACGAATCTAGTTGTGCAACTTCCAAAGTTATGTGCTTCCTTTTTATCTAAAGGGCAAACTTATGTAATAAATTTCAGCATAAGCCTTCCATTCCCCTCACTGGGGCCCAAGCATTTCTCATCAAATCAAACCCTATCCTAAGGCTTATGCTAACAATTTGTGTTATATTTTACTACATTGGGCGTATCGCCCAAACCTTAAGTTCCTCGGAACCCAAATAAAAGTGTTCAACATGCACAACCTTACGTTCTCCAGAACAAAATATCAGTGTTCACCATGCACAAACCCTAAGTTCTTCGGAACCCAAATAAAAATGTTCAACAAGCACAGCCTTACATTCTCTGGAACAAAATAACAGCGTTCACCATCCAAAAACCCTAAGTTTTCGGAACTCAAATAAAAACATTCAACAAGCACAGCCTTACGTTCTCCGGAACAAAATACCAGCGTTCAACACGCACAGCCTTACGTTCTTCAGAACCCAAATAAAAGCATTCAACATGCACAGCCTTACGTTCTTCAGAACAAAATAACAGCATTCAGCATGCACAGGCTTACGTTCTTCGGAACTAAATAACAGTACTCACCATGCACAAACCCTAAGTTCTTCAGAACCCAAATAAAACAGTTCAACACACACAGCCTTGAGTTCTTTGAAACCAACTAAAAGAGTTCAGCCTTGTTTCTTTGGAACAAATAACTGCGTTCACCATGCACAAACACTTGAGTTCTTCAGAACAAATTAAAATCATGCATCCTGCAAAACCCTTGAGTTCGTCAGTAAAAAATAAAAAGTGTGACTTGCACACACACACTCTTGAGTTCTTTGGACCAAGATAACAGTTATTATCACGCCCAAACATCGAGTTCTCTGGAACAGAATAAAATAGAGCATCACGCACAAACACTAAATTCTATGGAACAAACCCTGGTACGCTCATCACAAGCAAGACTGAGCTCTAAGGAACCACCATTGAAGCCATAGGCCACACCCAAGCCAAGCCATTTTTCTAACCAGAGCCCCAGGATTTCAGCACCATGTAGGCCAGGATTTCAAACAGTTTTCAAGTGTTGGCAAGGGATTGGGGCTCCTGCAGAATTGGTCCTAGAGAGGTCCAATGTGGCAAAAGAGAGAGAGAGAGAGAGGAAAAGGAAGAACGAAAAAAAACGAAGCAAGAAAGGGAGAAAAAGGAGAAGGAAGCCAGGGAAGAATGAGGAAGAATGGAGAGATAAGTGGAGAAAGACAAGCAAAGGGCCCATGAGCTAAAAATTACTGAACTCAATGCCACCTGGCCCATTGCACCTTCTCCCTAGACAACTATCAGCAGTGTAAACACCCTGATCCAACCCTGGACTGAAGAAGAGCCTGAATCCTGGCTCAACCACATTGAGAAGGACCTCTTTACTTACTCGCCTTCTTCCGACAAAGTGACAATGATCTTGGGAAAGCATCTGGCAGAAAGAGCACCGCTGCTTTCCATTCCCTCACTCTGGATGAGTAAGGAAACTTTGCAGAGGTTCTTCAGGCCATCACAAAGGCCTATGAGATTACCCCCGAGTGCTGTAGACAACGTTGGCGAGGTCAGCTGGAGGAGGCAGGCCAAACCTGGTTTTAACAGTCATACCACCAAACCAGGGATCTTAAACAGGGGCTGGACTCCTTAAATGCAACCACTGTGGAGGACATCCTTGAGCGTTTCCTCTACTACGCCCTACCTGCCCTCACCACCTACCTTTGTACACAAGCCCCCAAGGTGCTCGTCGAGCACTGTCTCTTGGCAGACAGCTGGGACACCTACCAACCTCACATCAGCTCCCTAGGTCATAAAATCTGTCTCCCTGCTCACACCTCTGGTCAGCATTGTAATAGGTCAGGGCACTCCACTGAACAGTGCTGCTTAATGGCTGAGAATCAACCAGAAACTCCTTCTAGGTCCCCAAATGGGACCATGCCCAAACGAGCCACGTTTGGCTCTTGGATGAACAACAAAGAGCCTACTCCCTCCACTGGGACAGTGCCAAGCAAAGATTTCAGCAAGAATTATTGCACCACCCGTAAGGTTTATGGGCACTCCGCCCTGTGGGCAAAATGCCCTAATAAAGCAAATACACCCACCATTACCCTAGCAGTTAGAGCCTTGATGGCTAGGTCGGTAGAGCAGCAGCATTAGACTTCATATAGGTCTGTGGCGTGAGTTCAAATCCACAGCCGACTGGTCAGAAAGGTGGACACTTTGCTATCCATGTAGACACCCCTGGATTATGTATGTAATCAACGGATAGGTTTGTTGAAAGCAAATGGGTGTTACAGACTAATACACACACAAACAAAGCCACTCCAATATCTTCTAAAAACATAACAGACACTTCACATGTCTCGAACTGTTGACCTAACCGCTCAACTCTCCTCGCTACTGGGAGAAAGGGAGCTGGGAATTTGGTACGATACATGTACATATGAGCTACTTGGGTCTAAGTGATGTCAGGCAGGGCAGCCAATAGAGGCTACGGTCTACCCCAACACCAAATCAAAGCCCTTCAAAAGAAGGCATTGCGCTTACCCCATATAAAAAATGGGAAAAAGCGTGTTAAACAAAGAAGAATTACCCTAGCAGTTACAAATCCTAAAAACTTAGGCCCTCCAGCCAAGGGTCCCATATCTGTGGCACCTCCTCGAGGTAGCTACCCTGCATGTCAGGTTACAGTATTCGATGACATTGACTTGCAAATCTCCCTCAGAAGGGAAGATAAAGTCCCCCATGGGGACCCTATTGACAGACATCAACTTACCACAATTGAGGTATCAAGGAGCTGAAAATGATTTTCCCCGCCATCAAATTGAGGGTCAGAAGACTTCACAGATCTAAACTTTGCATTCTTGCAGTAGTCATTTACCTTCCTGGAGGCTATAACCTCCTCCTGGGACAGGATTTCCAGTCCCCTCCTAATTTACATAAATCCAGGGGTTCTAACCCCTCCAAAACTCAATCATGCATCAAGAGGTCCTAAAGGACTCATCTTAAACCCACTGCCAGAGCCACACAAGTGCCCTGAGCAGTGCCAAGCTCCATCTGTCTCGAGCAACGAGCCTATACACAATTTAATTATAGTGCCAGGCCCTGCTCCAATGGCTGTGCCAGTGTGCAATCTCCCTTGCGGAGATCCCAAACTTGACTCTGAAACTCTGCCAGTGCCACTTAAGTGTCCTGGACACAAGGGTGGCAGTACGGTACGGTATGGTACGGAATTAAGGTACGGTATGGTATTTTTCCACCTGCAAGAACGGTACGAAATTATGGTACTATATTACTTTTTAAGTACGGTATGGTCCGAAATTACATTATTTTTTCCGTACCTTTTCAATACTCATTCCGTACATATTTATTCCAATGTGACTGTCCACATCCCAGATAAACCAGATGACAAATATTGACTTTTTGATAGGGCAACCTAATTTTTTCCCTGACGAATGTTTTAAGATGCAACCTTATCTTTCCAGGAAATTCAGATTTTAAGGAAATTCAATGGAACTCGACAGATTTTAAGGAAATTCTAAGGAAATTGGCATATTTAATATAGCCAAAAAGATTAAATACTCTATACTGAGTCTGAGAGAGAATAATGAGAAACATGCCTACATGGCTAAATTAATACACCACGATGTCAGTGGCATAGTGAGACGCACTGGAATCAACAGTCACTTCACTTGCTGTGCTTCACGCTATGGAGAAAAGAGAGGAGGCACTCCTTAATAATGCGGCATTTCTTTCTGCTGTATATTTAGATCCCAGGTTTCAGTGTCTCTTTAAGCAGCCACAGAAGATAATAGCTCAAAAGCATCTATGCAAATTGTGGAGAAGGATGTTAAAAGAGGAAATAGAAAAAGAGTTAAACAAGGCAATAATGAATGATGCAATATTTTCTGACAACAAAGAACACTGTCTGCATGTCGAGGACAGGACAGGTGAAAACACAGATGCGATTGATCAGCTTTTGAATGCAAGTGACAAAAACAATGAAGCCTGTGAGCGAGTAAGCACTGGCATGCATGCCATTAGACAAACGGTACAAACTTTGGCAGCTGTAAGAGAGTAGATAGGAATGTAGACATTTTCAAATGGTGGCAATGTCATCCATACCAAGACGAAGAAACTGGTCGAAGTGGCAGTGACTCTTCCTGTCACTCAGGCTAGTGTAGAGCGTACTTTTTCAGGTTTACGGCATATCCTCGATGAACTTCGGCTAGGGCTCAAATAGGATATAACTGAATCTATTATGTTCCTGCGTTGCAACACCTAATAAATAATCAAAGGACCAGTTTATGGATGTGAGATTCAATTTTTACTTAATAGAACAATGAGTAAAAATAATGAATCTTTTTGTTCATCTGTATGTGGAAGCTAGTTTTTTTCTTTAAATGATATCTCTACACCCAAAAATATTATCAAAAGACTTGCTTATTAATGTGAATAAATGTTCATTTTAAAAAAAATCTGTGAATCAAGATAAAGTTTTTTTTTATATATCTGTGGAAGGTATAGTCCATTCATAATAAAGCATGAGGCCAATGTTGACATCTCTTTAGTATTTCCTATTACTGTAGCCTATTATAGGTTAATTGCTATGATTAATTATAATTCTATGATAAAAATGCAAATCTGTATATTATATATAGGTTCAAAAGGGCTGAACATGCTAACAGGAGCAAAAATAATTGCAATTCTAGTTGACCAGCCTTCCATTCTCATTTTGCATGCCTAATAAAGTTTTGCAGCCTTCACCTCTAGCTCTGGGAAGTGCCTGAATGTAATAAAATGGTAAACCTACTCGAAAATAAAAATATAGTAAACCTCCCTCTCTCTCTCTCTCTCTCTCTCTCTCTCTCTCTCTCTCACACACACACACACACACACACGCACACACACGTTCACATACTTAACATATTTATAGTAATCTCCACTAACAGCAAAAAAGTTAAAAAACACAATATAGTAGCCTAAGTGAGTATTGAAACTGGAGGAGGAATTGTTTGCAAAGATAATATTATTGATTAATTTCCAGAAATGTAATAGCAGAGGTACGAAACCAGGTACGAAATTACGGTACGAAATTTTCTTTTATCGTACCAGTACGGTATGGTTCTTTAGGTATGGTACGAAATTACTGTGCAATATTTTTAAGCTATCGGAATTACGATATTTTTCCCGTACCGTACCGTACTGCCACCCTTGCCTGGACAATGCCACATTCCATCCCTCACAGAGGCCAATGAAATTCCAGGGTTAATTCCTGTGCCTGGACCAGCCTTAGCGCCAGTGCTAGAGCACACCATAGATCCTCCTTTGAGAGATCTCAGTCTGGCTTGGTACTGCTACCAGTGCCGGTATGAGAGCCAACCCACAATAAGCTCGGGTCCCATCCAGATTTCTCTGACCATAGCAGAAGCTCACCCAAAGATGCGGCCTCACAACCCGTGCCTGAGCTGATCATTTTGACCTGCAAGATTCTCACGCCTACCCTGACCCCTTTTTCTCTTTCCAGTCTTTCGCAGACTCGATTGTGAGTAAGGATTCTGCATATCTCAACTGGCCGATGAACTGAAAAAACTACAAAGACTTGTGGTAGAGCTTGCAAAGAATACCCCTGCTTTGGGTGTCAAAGAAACCAGAACAGGCGGCACTCACATGTCTTCCTGGGACTTGGTTCCACCGAGTCCCCCTACCAAGTTAAACTATCGACCTAAAAGAGGTCCACAGGAGAAAGTTCATGGGCATAGAAGACTCCAGGTAGCCTAAAGAGAGCTATTGAGCTTCCCTGGCACTAATGTCAATCTGGCACAATGCCTCACTTTTATCTTATGAAGAGCTTTGGCACCTCTATCCAGAGGGGGATGCAGGTTTCTTTCCCTATTCATTTTCCTTATGACTTTGTAATTTAATTTCTCCTTGTAATATTTCCTTTTACCACTTTGATCATTTTTTTCTCTTTCTCTCTTTTCCTTCAAATCACTTAATTTAACATTTTTTCTGCAACCTTGCCCCTTGCCATTTCATGAATCCTTTTGTAAAGCCTTATAATGGCTCCTCACTTTCTCTATGCCTCCCACTCTGCCAATGCAGCATGCAAATTGTCAGATTGTCCAGTTGTATAAGTCCTTTGACTTCTCTTTCATGCCTACAAAAGCACGGAACATTTTAAATTGTATATAACATACCATTTGGCCCTTACCATATGAATGCCAACCTGGACAGTGCCATTGCCATAGATTTTGGCAGATGCTCCAGCCAGAGGAGTCGTCCCCTCTGACTACCTGTACCATGCCCACTGACCCTTACCAGTGCCATTTGATGCCCTTTGGGCAAAGAACAAACCTAGGCATTTTCATAGGCTAAGGAATATAATCCTGGTACATTGAGCATAAATCTTCTTTAACAATCATTACTTTTGCATCTGTCATTTATTTTCCTTTGGTATTTCCTTGTAATATAAATCTAAAGTCCCTGACTTGCAAAATCTGTGTAATTACATGCATAATTGTACATCACACATGTAGATAAGCGCCACTAGGCACACACGATGTTTAGTGCCGCATCTGGCGCAGTGCTGCCGTGTACAAGCATCGTGGCGTCACCTAACATAGGCCCAAGAGTACTTTCTTGTAATGCCTCATCAATGCAAACTAATTGCATGACTTAGACTTCACAAAGTTAACATTATCATTAAGTGCATGATTAATTTTAAAATTTACTTTAGAGTCGATATTCTAATTCCATTTTACGTTGTTATTCTAATTCATGATCTACTGAATTGTCAAATATTTTTATTTTGAGCTTGATATAATGCTTGAGCAGAGTAATGACCAAATAAATCTAGTAATTGCTCTTCCAGCAGCCCAATATTCTGCAGTAACGTAAAGTTATATATGTTAGAAATGTAATTACACTTGATTGACTAGCAGAATTATAAGTTAAGAATTTAGTAAGATTAAAGCGGGGAAGTAAAGAGAAATAACAGATTATTCAGTCGAAATGACTTATTGGTAAACATTCCCACCCGACTTAAGGTGTGGAATGTCAACTTGAATGGAGATGCGTCGCGAATATAAGTCACCTCTCCCTCTAAGAGTGCAATGATGCACCAGATCAACTTAATTCACATTTATTAAATTAAAACAAGGGTAATCACATTAATAACACTGCTGACTAACAAAGACAAGCTGTGGGAAAACATTGCCCCTTCCTGGAAGAATCTCTCATTCCTCACCCCTTTAATACTCTTCTAATCCTCTCCATTCATCTAGAGACTGCTCAAGCCTTCTTCCAGGTACTGCCTTTTGGAGGCTAAAGAGAAAGCCCCACATGGTTCCCATATGCTGCATATGGGCAAACGATATAGAAAACGGACTGCCAATCAAGCAATCAAGCAACGATACCACCACCTAGAATAAGGAAAGATGTAATCCTTACGAAGGCATAAAAGGACGGACAACGACCCATGCCCTCTCTGAACTCGGGTAACTACAGAAATGCCCAATCAATCAGAGCCCTGATTCTTCCCATGTGGCTGTTGTGAACCTGAGTCTTTCTTCGTGGTGAAAGCCCCTGATTCATGCCCTCCCTACTGACACTGATGATGAGGTCACCTGTCTCCAATGGAAAAGTAAAGTACTAGAAGTGAGGCTTTGAATCAGTCATAAATCTATTATTCTTCTACTGAATTTATTTTCCTTTTTGAAGTGTGACCTTTTTCATAAGACCTGACTTGTTTAATGCAGTGAGTAGATATTCAAGTTCATGTATATACCAATGCCTAGAATCGAGTTGCTTTGGCACCTTATGTGCAATCCCTCGATTCCTTAGTTACGCTACCTATTTTTGTGTAAGTAACCGGACGCGTTCTCGATTGCAGACAGAGTTGCTATCTGTGGAATCATCTGTTCACCCTTGTGCTTGTGCCATGGTTATAACCACTTCCCCTCACCCAACGGTGTTCTACGAAGTGGATTTTCCCCCCCATTTCTGTTATTGTGTAAATTACTGAAAATTTTGTTATTCGACAGGAATCTGTTTCACCTGTCTGGTTTCGCAAATTTCTCCATTCCTCTGATTTGGTTTGTTAAATGTAAATAAAAGTGATTTTAAGTGAATTCGAGTGTTTATCTTAACTTTCACTATTGAAGTAAAGCTTTCAGCTTAGTTTTCTGTTAAGATGTTTACCTGAATCGACACCTGTAGTCAGAACTGAAACCCACATGGTAAGTTCCACCTTCTTCCTCAGGTAAAACTCTAATGATATACAGTATATGTGACTGCAAAACAGGATACATTGCGGATATTGTTATTTATACAGGGACAGACATAGATATTCCAGCAAATGATCCCTTGGGTCACTCGGGGTAGTTGGAAAGACGCTGATTGAACCCTATCTGAATGAAGGCCATATCTTTTATAATGATAATTACTATACCAGCCTGGGGCTAAGTGCATATCTACTGTACATGAAAGCAACACCAGCTTGGTTAGGACCGCGCATGACAATAGGAAAGGGATGCCTGTTTTCCGTAGGCATATGAAGAAATGCAACACTGTTTAACGGAGAAAGTACCATCGCCTTGCCATAAAATGGAAAGACTGAACAAAATTCCTTTTGCTATCGGTCATTCTACTGGCCAGATGGTTGCCTGTGGCAAACAACACCACTGGAGAGACGAACCCATTTACAAGCCGAATGGTATTGTAGACTATGTGAAAAAAATGAGACTCATCGACAAATCTGACATGCAAATAGGCTACGTTGCATGCACCCTCAGAACAATGAAATGGTACAACAAGGCCCTTCTCCACATTATAGATGTGTGTATGTTGCATGCTTATAATTTATATAAGGTTGAAACAAATAAGTCTATTTCTCTGAGAAACTTCTTTTTTAAAGTGTGTAAGATGCTGGTGACCAAACAGGGAGGATTTCAAAGCACTGCTAAAAGAAGAAGAGTAGAGGCACAGGAAACGTTTCGTCTGGCACCCAGACAATGGTGCCAAACCCACTTCTTGGGTCACATTCCGGGTACAAAATCGAGACAAATTGGTCAAAGGAACTGCTTTGTATGTTCACACAAAAAGAAAAAATCAGGAGAAAAAAGGCTGAAGACGTCTCGACCTGGTGCCCTGCCTGTGGTGTGGCCTTATACCTGCCATATTAGGTATATCTGGTGAAACTTGCATCACTATGAAACTTGCATCACTATGACCTTTCTGTTCATATTTTAGATCAATTTATCCTGTAGTAATTTCTCAAGATTATAGAATTTTTATTGTAATATGCAAATGAACAATAATTTTTTAAGATACTTTCCTTCTTTGGAAAATGCAGCAAGATATATTAAATTAAATGTGTAATAAACCCTTAAACTGTTATTATAGTGCCCTGCCTCTGCAAGTTTTGAACCGTTCTGTATGTGCACGCATACCTTTGAAATTACTTGCTTTCTCCATTCAGCGATATCAGTTGTTTAATCAGTGTACACTTATTCAAATTACAACATATGAAAAATATTCATCTGTTGGCTCAGGAACTATCTCTTTTTTATTTAAATCATACAGCATAATTATAGAGAACAGAGCTGTTTCTAGTTATTCCTCCACCAGTGAATGACGGGGCACCAACAAATGCGTACCTAATGAGGGCTTCAGTATCTTTCCTTAACATGGCAAGGAACACTCCAAAATCATGCTCACGCCTCAGATTTCATAGGACACATTAAGTCACTAATAAAACCCAGCCTTCAGTCTCCGAAGCTCAAGCTAAACTTTCAGTTACAGTCTGATTTTAGGTTAGATTAATATGTATAGATTTCTTTGAACACTTTTTTTAAGACTCATCTTTATTTCTCAAGGGCTGATTTTCACTTTGTGCGCAAGGTTTAAACGTCAATTAAGTCTTGACCAAAGGAAACGGTTATGCTACTTTCCAACACCTCCTTAAGAATGTTATCTACGTGCGTGGGGTAGGTGGGGATGATCTACCACTTCACCACATATCAAGCGACTGGACCAGGAGCTCCCACTCAATGACTGACTGCATAATTGTCATGACCGTGTGTTTTCCAGAATTAGGAAAAGATTGGTCAGGCGTTCCTGAACGTTGTTATCCGATAATAAATGGCTAATCTTCTCGGTTGGTCTTGCATCATTGACTTTATTCTTTGCAATTTACTGCAGATCTGTAGTGATTAAGAGGATTCGGTAAAGAATATAGTAATTAATGTCTTATGATATCTCTGCATTAAAGTAATTCATCAACTCTTAAGCAGTCACCGTTCACTAATTTGAAAGTCACTAATCATGACTTAATAAGACTTGATCGGGCTGAAACATATTTCTTGAATTTTTTTGGTTTGTGTTGTGGCTTTAATTCATGTAATTACATTCGAAGGTTTTTGCTGTCTAAGGGTACTGCAACTGCAAAACGTTAGTGGCTACCGCCAGCAATCTTGAGCAAAACCACATTAACCGTAAAAAAATACAAAATGAAAAATAATTTCTTCATGCCAAGGAAAAATTAAAAGATCTCTTTTAAGTATTCCTCCTGCTGTTTTATTTCCCTTTTAAGATTAAGCAAATATAAAGTTATCTAACCCATTGATTTTGTGTTTTAGTCCATCATTGATGGCTCAAACTTGCTAATAATGGAAATGAACATCAATGAAAGTCTTGGGTAGTTGGGAGAAGTAAAGCAAAATTAAGTATTGTGCCAATAGAGCTACTTACACACACACACACACACAAACTAGTAATTAAGGAAAACGAGATTTTCTTGTTTGAAATTCCATTGGAGCACGAAAGAAATTCACTAAAATAGGGTAAAATGTCAACTGAAAAGCAAGGCGGTATCAAAAGCAAACTTACCTAGCGTGATGTTTTGAAACTATGCTCCAAAAAAAAAAAAAAAAAAAAAAAATTAAATAAAGAAAAAGGGCAAACTGAATTCTTTAAAATGCATCTTGGACCGACAACGACCTTTCGTTACATGTATAACCTCCACGCATGCTGTGGTGGAAAACGCAGAAATTTTTATTCTTTGTATCATCATTATAAAACTGGCGGGAGTTAAGAAATTAAATAAAACAATAACCCATTTACCTTCTGTTTTTATTTTTCTTTAAATTTATAAAATTAGATATTTATTTCTATTTATTTTTTTGGCATTTATTGTTCGATGTAACTCTTCGTTCTATAATTACTGTGCCTTTCAAGGGAAGAACCAAGATTTTCAGGTATTACATTTCAGGGTCGCTTTTTTTTCGCCGCATAATTACCATATTGTCGTAAAAGTAATATAATTCAACCAAAGATATAGAAATAGTCAATGAATGAAAAGAATAGAAACATTTTTATATAAAAACCAGATGAATGTAATGGTACAGTTGTATTGAAAAGAGCTGATTATGTCGAGAACATGGAAAGATATTTAAGAATTTTTTAATGGATTTCAAGACGGTATAGGTAAAACAGACTTGAATACAAAATTTTAGAAAGATTGGTTCGATTAGTGCTTAAGAATAATACCAAGTTATTGGTAAGTTGCTGCTCACCAGCAGTGCTGTACTGACCCCAGGAAGTGCAAAAAAAAGTAATTCTACTGAGACCAAATTTCTTGTCAGTGATTTCACCTGCTAACAGAAAAAGAAGTACGCATTAAAAACATGTATGGATTCAAGAACATTAACAATGAACAGATTACAACGAACAGATTATAATTTATGCGCATGAATTTATGCATAAATCATAACCACTTTTTATTTAATAATTTCCATTACAAACTATTTGAGGGTTTCACCACGGATTTAATTTTTAGCTTCAGCTGTTGACATACGAGTATTTCTGTGTTTTCATGAAAAAAAGTTGCTTGATGACTGCCCCCTTGAGTGTAAACCGATCGTTGAACATAGATATTTTGACGACACACTTCTAGTTTTCAGGCAACTAAATCACGTAAAACAATTCCATGACTACATGTAAATATCCTTGTATTCAGTTTACTGTAGAACATAAACAATATTCTTAACTTTTTTAGAATAAACATTGCCAAAGTTATCGAAAACAGGAAGTCACAGAAACCTGCTTTTATCAGTCTTGGAGTGAATTGCCAAACTTCTACATTTTTTTATATACATTAAAACAGATAACATAAAGTCTTTATTGCAAGGAACATTTACCCTGTAGCTCTGCGTAGTTGTTTGACTTAGAAATAAAATTCCTCGTAAGCCATGTCAGTATAACACTTATCCTAATAACGTAATGCATAAAGAAATAAAATAATTCCTCAGTAAATATTTTAATCAAATTTGCAAAATGAATATAAAAGAGGATGATAAACTACCTATGTATTTCACATTGCCATAAATAAGTGAGCCATGCTGCAAATGTGGCGCAAGAAAGATATTTTAACATAGCTTTCCCCGTGTTAACTACCTGACCATTGTTACAAACAAACATAATACCTAAGAATTACTGAACAATAAAGATGAGCTTTCGTAAGTTTTTTTTTTTTTTTTTGGTATCCCCTACATTTACGAGTGAGACGTCTGAAGGCCGCATATTTGGCCTGTCTAAGAGGTCAGTTAGGCATTTTATCTCTTGCTAGCTAAGTTTACTAAATCGTCGATATTACAGCGTATGTAGATTGAAACAAAGGTAGAGCATTTGAAAATTTTAGTGCCCCTGGTAGTTTTAGTGAAGAGTCCCTATTAATGGACAATTTATCGTCTCCTCTTTTTACTGAAAATTGTTCAGTGCTTAATTTTAGCAACTCAGTAACACTTTATATTGTTGTAAATAACAAATATTACCAACATCCATGGCTATTCACTACTTTTCTCCGTTTCGTCATTCAGTAACGAACGTATATTCCTTTAAACATGAAAACTTTAATATCACCTACATGCTTAAGAATATAATAATAGAACAAGGTAACGAGTCGCAAATGAATAAAGATGTTTCTAACATGGGCTCTTCTTTTCCTGCTCACAATGCTATATAATCATAATAAACATTTTGTTTTCTGTCGTTTTTCAAACACGTTATGCAACAAACTTTTCGCCAACAAGAGGATATGAGCAAAAAAAAAAAAAAAAAAAAAAAAGAATCTAGATTCTTAAAGTGGTTCATTTATCCGTGTGTAAAACAAGATTCAATGAGAATCTCAGTGTTATATTATATATATTATATATATATATATATACAAGATTCAATATATATATATATATATATATATATATATATATATATATATATATATATATATATAGGTATTCACTAGGCCTCGTGATTGATTTTCGTAAGTGACTACTGTAAACAGTATTGCAGTCTTTACTAAAAGTAAAAAAAAATTTTCCTTCCTTATATTCTTACTTCTCTGCATTTATTATTAACATCTACTTTAGTACAGTATTGAAGAGTAAAAAAGAAAAAGAAAATGTGAAATTTTAAGTACTAGAGCAAAAATATATTTTCTTAACTTTACATAAGAACCTTGAGTATGTGGAGGATAGTGTACAACCACTGAATCAATTTCTTAGAGCTCTTTTAGATATTCTTGTGTGAGGAAAATTAAAGAAACAAATTCAGATTTCCACATTTTTATTTTTCTTGTAATGTAATAAAGTTAATAACCCAGTCGAAGCAAGGTATTGTCAGTGTATACCAGAATCGAATTAACGAGGGATCGCATACTGTGGCCGGAAGCAACGTCGTTCATTTTAAATTCCATGCAGAAATTTACAGCTCCCAGTTTAAGGTAATTTCTGACAGAAAACTTCAAAACTTTTGTTGGGTTTTCCCATAATTATGAAAATATCTGCGAAAATGGTTCAATCAGTTTCGAAAAGATGACGAACAGAAAAGGGAAATTTGCATAATATAATTTTTCATAATAAAATATCAGGTACAAGGTGTTTTACTAAATGGAGCCTACTTCAGTGCTAAGTATAAATAAATTTTTACACTTAAACGGAGTGAAATGATTTAGTGCTAACGAGACTTGTTTTGTTACTTGAATAATTCGCAGATTAGTTATGTTTCTATAAGAAGATTAACAGAGAAGCTAAAGATATGCAAATTATCTTATACCATTAAAGGAACAATTTATGAAAGAAGACCAGGCACTAATGACGTAGCCTACATGTATTTCATCGCCCCTTGCCTGTGCTTGAAAATTTAATTTTCCTTTATTTAGATAGAATTTTAGCAAGTCATTTTAAAACTAGAATGTTCACTTATTTACTTGTCATTTTAAACCATAGAATAATACATAGTAGACCGGTCTATGTCTATTCTCATTTCTAGTTTTCCAATATAACTAACAGAGTGATATTGTCTGCTGAGTAATGAAGATAAATGTTTTACTTGACAAACATTATTCTTTGTTAGACTAAATGAGCAGCTTCATGAACTGGTGCTGGAAAGGAAGCAGCAGTTGCAGAAATAGTAGATAAGAAACAAGACTCTCAGGTTGTAAGATTAACGGCGTGAATATGTGCTATAGACTTAGTTTTATGCTTTGCATACAAAGTAATAAAGATATTTCGGTGAAGAGGAGAAGAATTTTGATCTTGACTGTATTTTCAGCCTTCTAAAATACGGGAGACATGTATAAGCCGACTTAACCAAAGTTGTTAATAGTATGTTCTGAGATATTTCGCTCACTCTTGCATATTAAACTTTCTTTTCTTGTTAGTTTCATTTATCATAAGTTTACTGTCGATCGTATGTTTTAAAACCACTAAAACTTATTTTTTGCCAGAATTTAGATTTCTAACAGAAAACGTAATATTATTTATCAATTATATTTTCTTATTCCAAAGTCGTAGATGGTTTTGGATCTAGCAAAGTATATTTATCACGCGAAACACAATAAAACCGAAATAGCCATGAAAATAAAAACAGAGAAACTACGGTATTGTGATGATGAAATGCTTCAAGTTTTTAATTTCCTGTATTCAAGTTCTCTAATCTGAAGGCTGTTGTCTCCTCACTCATTCTCTCCTTCTTTCTTTCGTCATTTTCCTTCTCATCATCCCGTCACTTTGTGTGGTCCCCACTTGCAAGATTGCAATTCGTTGCGGTTGCGAGCGCCCTTGTGGTTGGAAAGGTGATCAGCACCTCTCGCTCTGCGCGATAACCCCCGACTTCTTAGGGAGTTCAGGGGCAGCCGAGAACATCAAAGAAATGTTTCAAGAAAGCCATCGATTTATGCTCGCAGCTCACGAAGAGCAAATCTGCTTTATTATGTCAATAAGATTTTTATTCCATAGCTTTTCGTATACTGCATTCATGACAGTTCTTATTAGTCATAATATCAATATAAACGTTACCAGCGTTAATAGAACTGATATTAATATTGATAATGCAAAAGCAGTAACAACTAACGTTGGTAGTAATAGTAAAAAACGTGCTTAAAATAAATGTATCTATAATTTCTTTAACTGAACCTACAACCTCAACAGGAAAGGAAGAGCTCATAAGATTATTCGGTCAATTTCTAACTTTAAATGCTTTCAAACAAAGAAGACACATTTCAGCGTGAATGATACAATAAATAACGTAAACATCAAAATTATAATATTTTTTTTAGTGATTACGTATATGTGCCCTTACTAGCCTTTTTGCTTGAAATTAACCCTTTGATTTCGGTTGTAACGTATACGACGCATTTAATAAACTGGCCTGGAACACTGTTGAGTCGTATACGAGCACCGGTAATTTCCTTTATGTGAAGGACTGATGATTGAAATACTGGCTCTTTTCTTTTGATATGGTAACAGTTTGTCAGTTGCCATACAGTGAATTCATATAAATTCACGTGTTTCCTAAAATTCATTAGTCTTCATCAAGATGT